>NW_021319725.1:360565-515860 GCF_001605985.2 Dendrobium catenatum | reverse complement strand
ACAACAACATCAACAACATCAAGCCTTTATCCCACTACGTGGGGTCGGCTACATGAATCCTTTTTCTCCATTGTGTCCTATTAAAAGTCAAATTCTCGTTTAAATCTAATAAAGAAAGGTTATTCCTAATATTTTCTAACCAAGTCTTTTTAGGTCTACCTCTACCTTTCTTAATATAAGTCAAATCTAATACCTCTACTCTCCTAACCGGGTCATCGAAAGGCCGTCGTTTTATGTGGCCAAACCATCTAAGGCGACTCTCTCTAATTTTATCTTCTACTGGAGCTACTCCAACCTTTTCACGTATATGCTCATTTCGTATCCTATCTCTAAGGGTAAAGCCACTCATCCACCTGAGCATTCTCATCTCTGCCACACTTAACTTAGTATTATGCTTCTCTTTTAATGGCCAACATTCGGCACCATAAAGCATTGCAGGCCTCACTACCATCTTATAGAATTTTCCCTTAAGTTTGAGGGGTACATTTCTATCACATAACAAGCCCGATGCATTCCTCCACTTCAACCATCCAACTTGAATTCTGTTGATAATATCCCCATCTATTTCACCATCACTCTGAACAATAGATCCAAGATATCTAAAACGTGTACTCTTATTAATGACTTGATCGCCCAAAGTCACAATCCCCTCACTAGGTCTATTACTACTAAAATTGCACTCCATATATTCCGTTTTAGATCTACTCAAGTGAAAACCTTTAGTCTCTAATGTTGACCTCCATAATTTAAGTTTACTTTCAACTCCCTCTCTAGTCTTATCAACAAGAAGAATATCATCAGCAAAAAGCATACACCAAGGTATATCCTCTTGCAAATGTCTAGTGAGAACATCCATGACTAAAGTAAAAAGATATGGGCTTAAGGCTGATCCTTGATGTAACCCAATCGAAATAGGGAAATACTTGGTCAATCCACCTTGTGTTTGAACACAAGTAATAGCTCCTGCATACATATCTTTAATGATTTGAATATAAGCATTATTGACTCCTTTCTTTTCAAGAACTCTCCATAGCACTTCTCTTGGAACTTTATCATATGCTTTTTCTAAATCAGTAAATATCATATGTAGATCCTCCTTATTTTCTCTATATTTCTCCATCAAACCTCTTAATAAATGTATGGCTTCCATAGTCGACCTACCCGGCATGAATCCAAATTGATTTTGAGAAACATTAGTATCACGCCGCAACCTATGCTCCATAACTCGCTCCCATAGTTTTAAAGTATGACACATTAACTTAATACCTCTATAATTCGCACAATCTTGTGCGTCACCTTTATTCTTAAAAATAGGAATTAACACGCTCATTCTCCACTCATCTAGCATCTTTTTAGTCTTCAAAATAGTATTAAAAAGTTTAGTAAGCCAAGAAATTCCTTCATCTCCTAAGCATTTACACACCCTATTGGAATATCATCAGGTCCAACAGTATTTCCACCCTTCATTTTCTTTAAAGCCTCTCTAACTTTGGTTTTATTAATACGCTGATAAAAACAAAAATCTTTATTTTCATTTAGGGTGCTAAGGTCACCATAGTTAATCTTATTTTCACAATTTTCATTAAAAAGTTTAGCAATATATCTCATCCACCTTTGTTGAATATCATTTTCTAAGAAAAGTATTTTTTTATCTTCATCCTTAATACACTTCACTTGAACTAAATCCTTACTACTCTTATCTCTTTGCTTGACTAACTTATACATATATCTTTCTCCCTCCTTAGTATCTAATATATTATATAAATCACTAAAAGCTAAGGTCTTTGCATCGCAAATTGCTTTTTAGATTCCTTACGAGCCTCTTTATATATTTCCCAATTATCAGAATTTTTAAAATTAAACCAATTTTTATAACAAATTTTCTTATTCTTAATCTTTTCTTGCACATTTGGATTCCACCACCAACTATTTTTACTATTAGGAGCTTTTCCCTTTGATACTCCAAGCACATCTTTTGCAATATTTTTAATATCACTAGCCACTTTTTCCCACATAACATTAGCATCCTCATGCACAGATAATATCTTAAAATCTAAAATCTTACTCTCAAAAATATTTTTGTTAATATTCTTTAAAAGCCCCCATCTAATCTTAGAATATCGTTTTAATTTATTTTTTATTATCTGTCCCTTTATCTTAAAGTCCAAAACTAATAATCGATGTTGGGTACATAAATTTTCACTCGGAATAACTTTAAAATCTTTGTAATCTAAACGATCTAATTTTCTTATAAGAAAATAGTCAATCTGTGTTTTACGATATCCATTTTTATAAGTGATGAGATGCTCATTCCTTTTCTTAAATAAAATATTAGCAATTGAAAAATCATAAACTAAACAAAAATCTAATATGGTCTTGCCACCTTCACTTGTTGTTCCAAAACTACAGCCACCATGAATGTTTTTAAAATCATCTACCTCTCTATCAACATGTCCATTTAAATCTCCTACAATAAGAACTCTTTCTTCTAGAGATATCTTTTGTAATAATTCTTCTAAGTCATTCAAAAAATTTAATTTAGAACTCATATCCAAACCTACTTGAGGAGCATAAGCACTTATAATATTAATAATCTTATCCTCAACAATAATCTTTAAAGCTATAATTCTATCTCCAATCCTATTAATTTTTATAACATTATCCTTTAAACTCTTATCTATAATAATACCTACACCATTTCTAGTACCTAAGTTTAAATCCTAAACTATCAATTTCCTTAGCCTTCTCTCTAACCCATTTAGTTTCCTGAATGCACAAAATATTTATCTTCCTATGAATCATAATATCTATTAACTCCATTAATTTTCCTGTAAGGGAACCTATATTCCAAGTTCCTATCATAATTTTAGTTTCATGGAGTAGCTTCTTTGCCCACATCCGTCCTTGATGTGAGAACTCTTGCCTATTTAACACTGCACCCGGGCGCCAGTGCAGCGGCCCTTGCACACTTGTAATGCAAAGATAAAGACTGCAATAATGAAAAATATTTATGACAATGCAATGATAAAGGCTATAGTTATAGAAAAAATAGGAGAAAAGGAAAAGAGAGCTGCAATGAAGGTTGCAGGATAGTGATAATGCATAGCTGAAGGATGCAATAATGGAAACATAAAGGATGAAAAAAATTTAGGGCTATAATACCATGACAAATATTGGAGAATAGGTTGGTGTTTACATTTCAATGTAGACAGAATTTATACAATTCTAGGAAAGCATTTAATAGGAAAAATATGATATCAATGAATAAAATTAATAACAAAATAATTATAATAGCCCATAAATTGATGAGTAGATAGGAATGTTCACATATTTCACAAAATGAATTTCTCATCTTTAGATTGAGAAAAAAGGGAAGCAATGTCTTGAACCTTGGAGATGGAATTATAGAAATATGAGAAACAATATGATAACATTTGGGTATAGATATGCAACACATACTAGTTTGAAATTATACAAAAATCCAAAGAGAGGCGGGCCCAAAAAATGAGCGATGAAGCAACTACAAGCAAAAACTGGCTAAAAAAGGTGAAAATTCATTGACTGAATGGTCAAAATACTGCTGAAAAATATAAAAGGTGATTGAACATTTTGGATCTTTATACTATAAATGAAGAAATTAGTGGAAACAAAAAAACAATGGATACCTACAATGTATTGATGATGATCTAGCCCAACCTTATGTAAAACCATGTCAGGTCAAAAAATCAGAGAGGCGGGCAAAAAAAATGAGCGCTTAAGTGACTAAAAATAAAAGATTGCAAAATAAGTGTAACAAATCATTTGATTGAAGAGGCAAATTGCTGACAAGCGTAAAAAGGTTGATTATTTTGGACATTTATATTATGAATGAAGAAGTTAAAGAAAAAATGTTTTCCTTTATGGCATAAATGAAGAAATAATTACAAAGAGTTATAATGGATTTCATTTATATATTCATGTATGAATAAAAATGATGTGAAATAGCATGCGATGAACAAGAATTGCCTTTGAGAAATTAATAAAAGCGATGAAATTTATCTTGCTAATAAATAACTCTTTGCTTGCTCGAGATTGAGTTAAGAATTCGTCGTTGAGAGATTTAGCAATGACAATAGATCACATGTAGAGATTACGGTAACTTTCAAAATAACAACTAAATATTTAGGTAATGCAAATAGCTAATGATAACGAAGCCTCAAATTTAAGATCTAGATCATTCACCTTGAAGTCCTTCACTCGTTTTGAAAGTGGTGGCTAGCGGAGGAGGATCGTAAGTAGACTTAGCGATGCCACTAGTAGACAGGTTATCCCGAGAGGACTCGTCGCTGGGGAAGAAACCGGACTTGGAAGAGCAGGTGGGCGGCTGTCAATGATCCACTCGGAGTCTGGACGTTGTTTTTCGATGACGTGTATGAGGGTCGATAGGATCCGATCCAAGTAAGTTCCAACGGTGTCGTCGTTGGAATCAAATCCTGCGTTGAAGAACGGCGATCGTTGGATGTCGAGGTTGCCGTGAGCGTCAAACACAAGTCCCCATTCAAATTCGGGGTCCGCCATGCATGGTGGTAGTGAGTGATGAAGCCAAAGAGGGGAGACGAGCGAGCAAACTGTGAGCAAGAAGAGAGAGGCTGGTCACGGGTTGGAGAGGGGCTAAGGGCGGGTGGAGCTATGGGGGGAGAAAGGCTAAAATCTGAGAATTAATTCAGATTTTCGAAATTGGCGGACTCTTAATTTCAATTTTAGAATTTTGAATTTGAAATTAAGATTAGGAGGGAAGGGTTAATGGTGTATTAAAGAAAATTAAAAGGGGGAGAGATATGAGGGATGACCAGCCATGTAGAGAGAGGGGAGAGGTTGGAAATTTAAGTAGGTGGGGACCACAATTAATTAATCAAAATCTGAAGTTTAGATTTCAAATTTTAATTATATCATGTAACTCCCTAATTTAACGAAAATTGGGAGGGAATTTGAATTTCAAAAGGTTGTAACTCCCCTTAATTAATTCCCCAATTTAAGTGGCTCAATTAGGAAGGTCATTAAGGGATGGAAATTCAAATTAGCAAGGGGCCAAAGGGGGACCGGCGGTATGGGCTCATGGTGGCCGGCGGCAAGGGGATCTGCGGCGGCCGGCGGGAGGGGCTCTACAGGCCGGCGGGTAGAGCTGTGCAGGCCGGCGGTCTGGATAGATCCAAGGGGTCGGCGGCAATAGGATAAGGGGAAGGGGAGAGGTGAAAATCTGAGGATTTTCGTTGCTTTGATTCCACTCAACTCGTTCTCTTCAATACTCGATCTCCACACAATAAACTTTGGACTAAATCTAGAACTCACGAAGAGATCTAGTCTTCCCGTTGAACTCACTAAGAGATCTAAGAGAAGTGCACTCAAAAAGAGAACAAAGGGAAATATCTTTCATTCCTCAAAAACTAAACTTTTACAATACATGATGCCTCATATAAGGAGGCCCAAAAATAATAAAACTGAAAAGACAGAAACGCCCTCTGGGCTACATAAGCGAAACAATGCCCTCAAGGGCAAACTAGGAAACTAAAGAAAGTACACATGACATAAGCTGTAAATAAATCAGAAATAGAGACTCTGGATCATAGCCGTCGATCTGCGCCGCCGGCGATGGTACACGTGTCGAAATCTGATGTCCCCATCAAAAAAATTGAGCATAGTTAATAAAACTTTAAATTGGAGAAAATGAGTATTCATATCATGTTACTGAGTGCTTCATAGCTACATGGAATAGCGAAAATGCTGCTTTCATAATTTGAAAGATGCATCATAAAGACAACCATATTATCCCAATCTGGTCAGATCAGATCATCGAGATGATTTAAGTGGATAAAACTGACAAAGTAGAATCCCAATTTAAAAAAAAAAAAAAAACACATGCAAATGTTCCGCACAAGAAAAGTTTGACTATGCATTAATTTTTTTATTTACTTGCTGTATTGACAAACGAAATGCACCTTAGTCCAAACCATTTTTATAAATCTAATTGAATGAAAAAATAGTTATGATTTCTAGATAAGAAAAATGAATAGAAATTATTTTATATATAATTAAGATGAGTGCAGAAAAATAAAAACTTCAGATAGATTTGTGGTAAAACTAAGAAAATAGATTGAAAAATGATTCTTATTGAGATTTGAGATAACATGAGTAGCACTGATTAAAGATAAGATCACGTAGAGTAGACTAAAGTGATTGGAAACGTGAAGATGCAACGCCAAGGAGTAGCAAAATTTACATGAAAGGACTTAGAAAGAATGGGGCCAATTGAGATAACGTCGTTAAAGTTGTATAAAAAGGCATGTATAAAATAGAATTAACACCTAAATTAGGACTCAATAAGAATGAACGGTGAATGAGAAATAAAAAAGTTCATCGAAATAGTTGAGATAAAACTAATGACAAGATAATAAATTAAAAAACATTAACACCTCACTCAATACAATAGAAACTAGTGAGAACTAGTATTCATAAGTTTGACCCCAATTAAATGGATAAGAATGTTGATCATGATATATCAATGACCTGAATTGCTGCAACGACCCAACCCATTGATCAGTAAAGTTCATTATAACAATGGCAGGACAAGATATGCAACCATCAGCCTTTAGTTATGAAAGCCAACTATTTTTATCACAATAAAGAAGTTGTTAGAATGAAGTATCAATTCTTTGCACTACTAAACACAATAACACAATCATATAAGTATACTTCCTCTATCTCCTTTATAATACCAAAACAGGATGTTACTAACCTCTATTTTGGTCCTTAATCCTCATAAATAATACATTATACAATATAGCAAAAGCAGATTGAAGCAGTGCACAAAAATTAATATAATTTAATTGGTGCCATATTGTTTTGTCTTTCTATTTTCATCCCGTGCAATGCACTGCCAACATACGAATATGCTTTTCTAGATAAGCATGTTAAAAAGACTCCACTATATTTTCTAGATACCATTTCTAGTAATTACCGAGTTTGCAGGAAGCCAAGCGGGTCTTCTCAAGCACTGAGCAACAGGTTCATTAATGCCATCCCTATTCCCACCCAAAAAAAAAAAAAAACTAAATAGATAAATATAATTTGTATGAAAGAAGTGTATCAACTGAACTTACAACCAAGGAGGGGGAGGGCAGTGCATGTGCGTCACATTTAAACTGTTAAGGTTCAGAACTCCAGACCTGAAATTGAATACCGAGCAATATGTCTGAAATCTGCATCTGCAGAGACCTTTAAAGAGCATTTCAACAGCAGTTGATTACTTTCAAAGAATTTGAACGCATAAAAAATAGATGCATCATAGCAGTCCCCTGAACTAGGCAGACAGCTTTTGCCTTCTGAAAATCTCTTATTATTTCTTACCCTAAAATACATCTTATTTAGGGGTACCAAGCTTCCTAAGAAAAAAAATAATAATAATAAGCTTCCTAAGAGGTCCAAGCACCAGCCAATATGGTGTCTAACAAGGCCGTACATTGATTTATGTTGTGATCAAAGTTTGCCTGTGGAATGAAAAACTGGTTGGTGAACAGAGCCACAAGGCAACATTGCTTACTTTGACCACTTATCACCGATGCACTTTTGGATCATGTTAAGCAATCAACATAGCAGTTTTCTCAGACGCACTCACTGCTTCCTAGCGTCCCGTTAAAACTGGATCATATGATCCAATTTGCCCAGGAATCAACAACTTGGACTGAACCAACCGGTTCCTAGTCAACAATTTTCATTAAAAATTTTCAAGCCAACATGTTCCTAGTCAAAACAGCTAAAAAACCTCAAAAGCAAGCAAAGAATCCAATCTCATAAGAACTTTTCTATTTGGCCTTCGACCCTTGCATAGTGCAATCTGGTCCTCCCACATGTACTTCATTTCTGTGCGGGCAATTTGTGTTACTAAACAAGTCAATTAGAGATCAACTCATTTCCTTTGCAACAAATTCAGATAAGGAGGAATTCGAAATTAGGTTAGGTTAGGAGATCAAAAGCAGATTAGGCTTGCTACTGATTAGACTGAATTTTTGTTCAAATTAAGTCAAGATACAAGTTCTGGCAACAAGAGGAAATAATAAATTTCCAATAAATTAGGGTATTAACAAAGATAACCAATGCTGCATAAGAACTGGCATACATGTTTTCCTTTCATTAACCAAAAGAAACAATGCCAAAAATAAATAAATAAAACTCCACATAACGCTTTCTAAGATATTTAGAAACAGAGATATTGGAAAAAATAAAGTAGAAATTAAAACCATTACCAAATGGCTCAAGTACTGAAAAAGAACGTAATCGATCTTTTATTCGGATGATGAAAGGGAAAAGCATTCATGGCATACCAGCCATCATCAAGGTGGAAAGCTAACTGGTAAGAGCAGGAAGGATCCAATTTGATGGAGTGAATTTCCTTTGGTAATATATTTGACTGCTCCTGAAAAGAAGACATGATTTTCAATGAACTTTTGAATTACATAATCCATCTAACAGAAAATTCATGTTTCTGAAACTCTTCAGCATGCAATTTTTTTTTTTCATGTAATTTGTTACATGCTATGTGCTTGCGAATGCATATAATTCAACCTCTTCCTATCTATACGAAGCATCCCTGCCTTCAAAGAAAAATAATGCTTTTGTATGTCCTTCATATTATTATCAAGCTAATCAAACAAAAGTTAGCAAGGCAGCTGAAGATGCAGCATATAACTTTTTAATTTCAGTAAAATGCTTAGGATATCAGGTGGTCCTTGAACATATAATAGTTCGATACGAAAAGAATCACCAAGTATTGTGTATTGAGGCACAATGAATTTTATAAAGGTAATCTTTATACTCAAATTTCACCCAGATATACAAGGTTTATTTAGATCTAGAGTTCATAATTTTTTCTGAGGGTGCAAGTCTTTATAATGAATTACCACTCCATTTCAAAGAAGAAATCTCAATTAAGGACGTCAATAGGCTCTATTCAACATGTGGGTATTCAAACAAATGGAATTCATGTGCATATCCCTTGTGAGCATGGTGACAAAACTTATCAAAATCTCATAATTCCATCATCCAAGAATATATCAGGTAGGCCACAATTAGAAGAGTCAAAGAACCATAGCTATAACAATGTAGTTTCAAGTCAAGGAGTTGCATATTGTAATTACTAGCAAGAGGTTATAAGCTTGTTGTGACTTTTAGTATGTCTATGAGTTTTGTTTGAATGTTGGAAGTCATATTACCAAGCATAGGTTAACTTATCTGAGATGGTCACCTAAGGAACAAGTTGATGGGACATCAATGCATGGAAAGTTTATCATAGAAGGGGTCGTAGATCAACGACCGCGATTGAGTCGTTATATTATTAGTTGTTATGTGTGTTGTATGTGATTTAATTTAGTTTGTGAACTTTTACTTAATGTTATGTGTTGTAAGACCAAGGTCATTTATGTCTTTTTATCTTGTCATGTGGTGGAGCCTATATATATGGCTCTCTCCTCCCCTTGTAAGATGATGATGATTATTTTGAATGAATTCTAATTTCAGCCCTCTTCTCTTATGTGAGAGTGAGTGGTGGAGTGGTGAAGCCTTAGGAAAAGGCAAATGAAGTACCCAACAGCCCATTAAGGTGAGCTCTTGGTTTTCCCCTTGTATATCTTTCCCTTTCCCTCCTTCCTCCCTAACCACTAGTCAGCCCCTCTCCCCTTCCCTCTCTCGGCCATCCACCCCTTCCCCTTCCACCGCCCATGGCAAGCCCACCACCACCACCTCCCCATCCAAGTTCCCAATCCAAAATTTTCCAAATCTGAAATTTTGACCTTTGGTATTCCAATTGGAACCCACTTGTCTCTTGTAACTCTTCATATTAATTAATGGGAAGTTGACCCATTGACCGCCTCTCCTTATTTTTCATTCTCAAAATTAGTTGAGAATTGGAAAAGCCACAACCCTTATCCCTTTCCCCATGGTTGGCCAACTCTTGGAACTCTTCAAGTTAATTAATGGGAGGTTGACCCATTAATTGCAAAGTTAACTTTATCTTTTCCCTTTCCCAAAACAATTTTTCCCTTTTCCAATCCACTCTCTCCCATTCCCCTAACCCCACCACTCTAGTTAACCTCATACCATTCCTAATCTCCCCCAAATAGCAAAAATCATGGCTTCCCTCCTTTCAAATTTCGGCCAACATCTCTTCTTTTCCACTATGAAGCAAGACACAAGGAAGGAAACCCTTTGAAGATCAACCGGCCGAGACCACACCACATCTGAAGGAAGCTTCCCTGCGACGCAAATACTCAAGTCTTTCTACTCTTACTTCATACATTTAAGTAGATAGCTTTGAAGTTCAATTCTCTGTGGCAATCACTACGTTCATGTTAATTTAAATCGGCTAGCTTCTTAAATCATTGAGTGCATGATTCTCGTAGTGACTGATCTATGTTAAATGTTGGATCTTTTTGCCAACTCATGTCAGCTAAGTAATTGACTTGATTTATCATGAATTCTATAACTTTGGTTGTGATTAATTACTATTTATGGATTGCCTTTCTTACTTGTTTGAATATTGTTTTATGCATCCCCATGATTAATAGCTTGCTGATTTTAAATTTAACTTGTGTTTAATTTCATGATTATTGATTTTAAATTTAACTTCTGTTTAATTTCATAATGCAAGTCTTCACATGCTAGTCCTACATTACAGATTTTAACAAAAGAATCTCATTCCCATTCTGGATGACAAAAATATTCAAAATTTTCCTATGTACTTAAAAAGAGCATAAGAAAGTATTTCGATCAAGACTCTAAGATAAACCGGGTGAGGAACTTTTAAGCGTGGATAATGAGCAGCAAGTTGTGGTTGATGGTTTGAAAGACGTAAGTGGATGATGATGGAGGAGCCAGTGGATGATAGTTGAAGATTTGAATGGCATTGGAAGAGACAAACACCTGCTAGGTAAAAGGCTTTCTAACCACCTAAGTATGGCAAAAGGATCCATCATTGGGGAATTCAAAGAAAGGGTTTATATGGCGAGGCTAAAAGGGGTGGCCTTGGCCGCCAAGTTATAAAAGTCTTCACATATGCAGCAAGATAAAAGAAAAAGGATCAAGGTTGATTGACCTTAATTGTTGTAGTTGTACTGCCCAAAATGGAAGGCAATAAGCCTATCTCTTCGGTAGACATTCCTCTTGCATAAAAGTCAAAATAACTTCGAGAAATAAAGTCGACAACAACATGCAGCTCAATGGATGATGTCAACAAAAGGATGATCATCATCAACACTAGTGAATGGATAAATCACAAATGATGCTAAAAATGCATTCGACGTGATTTACCCTCCAAGTTGCAGGGTGCGCAAGGAGGTACATTGTCATGACACCCCATTTTGTGCGAGGGTAGAGGGATGGGAAAGGCACCGAAAAATGAATCAATCAATAGAGCTGGGAGAGAATTGAGAAGCTAGGAGAGGACAAATTGAGTTCAGCTCAATGAAAGGTAACTTCAAGTCAACTCCTTGGAATGACTAGTTGGCATATCGGCAAAATCAAAGTCACTGACAAAAGACATTAGCCAAAAAACCGAGGTGCTGGCCAGTGAGCTGACAAAATGGATGCTAAATAGTCATCAATAGGTCAGCATGAGCCATCCATGAGGAATCTCTAGGAGATTCAAGGGCTTATATTCTAGAATTTCAAATTTATCTGGATCATGAGGATTGTGTGAGGTAGAACGAATCGATGAAGTGCCAACCAAAAAATATCTCAACAAACACTTATATCCTCTTTGGTTCAAGAAGTGTCCAACGAAGTAGTTCGGTGCTCTTAGATTAAATTTAGTGTTTCAATGGATATGGACATAAGCAATACTCCTAAAGGTTATTGATGAAAGTATGAGTGTTTTATTATAGGGAAAAAGTTATGAGAATTTTAATAGTTATTTTATTTTGTAATATTTTTACTGAGAAGTTAATTTATTATGATTATGACAATTAAGGAAGCTCTACTAAATAGACTTCCAAAACATTCCTCTCGAAAAATTGGGTCTTCATAATCTCATGAAGATGATTTTTTCTTTATGCTATAACCCATTTTGTTGTGGGGGGTCAATAGAGGATTTATGAAAGATATAAAGTCCTTCCCATCATTTGACTTAATTAATTAATATTAGATACGAATTGGGTAAGGATCATTTCGTGGAACATTAGGAGAATTGTACTCGCATTGGATTTTTTTTATGAGGGATAGGTAGGTTGTGCATGAGCAATCATCTAAGAAAGTAACAAGCCATATGTTATCATTAATATTAGGGGTACAAGATGGTTCACATACATTAATGCAGATTAATTAGAAAGGCATGGAGGCATTTGAGTGACATAGGATGCAAGACACTCAATTGTGTTTAGGCCATTTGACAGACATACTCAAAACCTTTGAATTTTTATTTTCTTGGATAATGTGAGAAACATGGTACAATACAGAACTGAGGCCATCTAAATATAATGGAGCCAAACTTACGCCTTCTTTGTATTCAAGTTTTAAGATAAATAAAATTGAGAGACGTGATTACTCCTTGTATCCAGATAGTAGAGTCATCGTTTCATCTTCCTCGAGGTTCAATCTTGTATTCATAGTATAATTTAGGACAGATGATAGGTTTTGAAAAGATAATAGGTTTATGAATAGTTTAGAAACTTGGAGAGCATTTGATAATGAAAGGGAATGCGTGAGTTTAATATATCCCTTTTCAATAATAAAAGCTAAGGTTCCACTAGCTATTTTTATTTTTTTGTTTCCTGCGCAAGGCATATAAGAGAGTTTGGTCAAAGAGTGTTTGTCATTACCTGTGAGTCTATGTTAACTTTTTTTTTTTAACTATTTTCATAAGCAAATTAGAGGTATGAGGTAGTATGCTCACCGGATTGAGTCATAAAACAAATACCCATTGATTTGTCCAAAGTTTTCAATGTGTGGAATTTCACCATTTCTTTTTAGCTTTAGCCCTTCTATCTCTACAACAGTCTTTTCTTCCATAGAAGCAGTAAGGACAGTTTTGGTATGAAGTTTTGTTCTTATTGTAGGGAGGCTTGCCTTAGAGTTTCCAACATATGCTTTTTGTATGTCATACCTTCTTACAATAATTATAAAACATAGATTCTCAATTATTGGACCTTCGTGGGCCTTGTTTGGGCTTGGATGGCTCGATCTTGCTCGCATTTAATGCAAGGACAGAATTAGAACAACACTCTCAAGAACATGTGATGTTTCTACTATAAAATCTTGCCTCTCTTCTACACTTCAAATAATGAAAAATAAAAAAGTTTGATTTGGTTTGAATATGTATTTAGTCATATATTCAACATTTAATTTAATTGAAATTCATAAATTCTTTCTCCAACAAAAGTTCATATCAAAGTATCATCTTTACTACTGGTTTGTTTGAGGCAGCTTTCTCACAACTTTGCTTTTCAAAATGCTGCCATGCATTTGCTTGGCTTCTACTTTCTCATTGAATTTTAGAAAATTTTGTGGTGAGAACCTGCTATTGAGAATAAGATCTACTAGTGTCATAGCTCTAAAAAAAAGTTGCCCAACTTCATTAAAAAGAAATATATTTATAATACCACAATAGGTTTTAGAAAATTATCTTCCAACAACAAAATATAAAAACCTTTATAAAAGTTGCAGCAACCCCAAACGAACCCTACAACTCATTTAGATACACTACTAGTAATTAAGTTCGAGCCACAAAATTTTCTTTTGGCTTGTGTGAATTTATCTTCATAAATTAAGGTGACATCCAAACCTTTGAATATGCTTGCTTCACCATGTCGTGATATCTTTGGTTATGGTTAGGAACATCAAAGTTCCATTGACTTACAACATCATTGAATTCCATAGTCATGATGCGACTGTGAAATCTTTTGCATTCCACAAAGAAAAATCGAGATCATTTTAGCTTAGTATAGATCCAATAAGGTAGTTTGGATTTCCTTTTCTTTAAGAAAAAAAATTTCACAACTCGGGACAAAACAAGAAAATTCATTTCATTCAATCTGAATGAAGGTGATACTTACTTACAAAAGTTTGGTTAAAACCATTTGGTTCATCAACAACTTATGATATAGAAGACATTCTTCTTGGCTTTATTTTTTTTATCTTGATGTTAAATGAAGGAAACAAACAGTAAAGGGAAAACCTTCTATCTGGCAGCGGCTGTACTTGTTGTGAGGACAAACGATAGAGTTTGCTACAATTCTACTTGTTTGGACAAAAAGCGATGGAGATAGCTGCTAGAGAGAGGATGCAAAAGTGGAGACAACAACAAGAAGTTGGAGATGGATGCAATTAATAAAAGGAGGGTGCGGCCTTTCTCTTTTCTAGGGTGTCCTTCCACCCGAACAGCAGACAACGAATGCTAGTAGGAGATGAAGGAGGGTGCTGGGTGCTCATGAATTTCCTACCAAGGTGTTTAATACATGAAGAAATAAGCAATAATTTAAATTTTGTGTGCATTTCATTGAGAACCTTACACATTTATTTAAATAGAATTCTATGTTACTAGGTAATTTCTACACTTGGAAAAAACTAATTAAACAGTGACTACATAAAAAAAAATCCTATCAAAGAATATGCAAGCATTAAAAAGGCTTATATAAATGCATCTATGAGAATAAGGAAGGATATTTTACAGGTTGCATCCTTTACTCCACTAGAATCCTGAGGGATTTCCACTGGCTGCAATCACACACATTGCCAACATTGACTATAGTCTATAGAGAATCCCACTAGCTTAAAATCACATGGATTGCTAACCTCGGCCATTGGACTACCAGACTGCCAACATTATTATTTTTGGAGATTCTTTAGATTGGTTCTAAATATTCTACCTCTAGCAACTCTGTCTTAAGACACTATATTATAGTTTACACAGTTTCATTTATATTAAATCATTCATATTAACCCAATTATTATGTTTTATTTCTCGTTGATAATATGAAGCAAGCTCAAATCAAGTCTATTTTGATCATCTATGAGTCTAAGGTTTACTAATGTAAACCTTAGATGGAATGCACAAAATAAATTCACAAAATATTGCAATTCACAGTCCACCAACTATTAGTTTAAGTAAAATTTAAACTCTATTTATGTAAATCAAAAACATGAAAATCTTGCGCAAAATGATATTTAAAGCTCATCAAAAACATGAAAATTTTGGATGGGAATGCACTGTACCCATGGGCGTGAATTGAAAAGGTTATGAAAAATGAAATTAGAAAGGAAATACCTCCATTTATACTATTTAGATAGTGTCTACTATGACAATTGTACTATTTACAGAAATAATAAAGATATGATATACATGTGCAATATATAGATAAGCATAACATCTCATGGTCATTCTCAAATAAATTTCAAATTGAATTACTTTATGTTTTGTAATGAGCATGCATGTTATTCAAAATATCTTGTATTTTTTTAATTAAGAAGCATGACATACTCACTGAGTTATGTTATGACTCACCCATATATTTATAAATGAACACATGTACGATTCAAAGAGTCAAAACGAATGAAATAAGAGAGAACATGCACCGCAAACGCAACACTCCAAGAGAAAGATAATTGTCAAAATATTTATAACATCCTTTTTAATTTAAATACATTTAAAGTTTTAGTGGCTCTTTCAGTATATTGAAAATAATTAGTTAGTAAATAAAAATTTACATAACCATCCCACCATTTGTTCCTGCCTCGTTAATTGGAGTCTCCGGGACAGATTGTGACATACAAGGGAAGGCAAGTATAGTCTTTGCCATAGTGATAGGACTCATGAAGAACAAATAAGAAAAATAGTGCATCCACAGAAAAGGAAACAACAATGACCAAGTTCCAGCTATGGCGCAAGTTAAAAGTCAATAGGGATCTAGAATCAACGCAAAATCAAGATCACATCTCTTGCTACGTGCTAAGCGCTCAACAATCTTCAAGTTACAATATTAGGAGAAGTAAACCTCTAACTATAACCTTCTAAATGTATGGTAAAATAATAGTAAATAGAGCCAATAACAACCAACCAATCAATGATTAGAGATTCCAACTAATATAGGGTGTGCCAAACTATACCAACACAAGCTTTTAAGAACACAACTCGTTCTCAATAAGATCATCATCTTATGCATATCTTATCAAGATAAACTTGAATAATAAAAGCTATGACATATAGAAAACTAAATCAATTTCAAGAAATGATGTGTAACTAATGAATATAGACTTTTAGATTTGCATCAATTATTCAACCAGCTTATTTGGGAACTAAGATTGTCATTGGTTCATATTTTATCCGACTGCATATTTACAACCTCTCCTTATTTGAACCATGGCTTGTTGGGACTGGTCATATTCTTATGATGTGGTTGTGGCTAGATTAATATGATTGAACTTTTATTACTTATCTATATTACTTAATGTATGTGTCTATAAACACGGTTGCTTAAAGATGTGCAAAAATAACTTTAGCTTGAATAAAATTTAAATTTAATTCATGTAAAATTGTCTCCATCCTTCTGGATTTTTTATCGTTGATTAAGTGTGAGATTTGAAACATTTTCAGAAGAGATGATCTCTTTATTCAAATGAGGAGGTTGTTGTTTAGTAAACTCTTTTCATTCTTTTTCTTTTATTTCCTTAAATTAGTGATGGATTGACAATATGATTGGTATATTTTCATATTTGCTTCATATTTGGGTTCATTTATTAGCATGATATCTTAATTACTATGATTCTCTTATTTCTTACTTATTATGACTGAATTCATTCGAAGATTAAAGATTTTCTTTGGAAATTGAATTTCGTTTCTTTTTAATGATCATATTTAGCACTATTTAACTTTTGGTGTTAGATAGTTTGCTTCCTCGTGAGTTTTGCAAGTTTATTCTTGCATTTTGCATTAGCTTTTGTTCAGCTCATCTGAAAAATCTATTTAAAAAACATCACTTAATTTTTTATTTAGGATTCGTTTGGGGCAACTGAAGCATTTTGTAAACTTGATTGTAAAGCTATTGTGGGAAAATCAACATTTTTAAAAAGTTGTTATGACTATCATAAATATCTTATATTCTGAAAAGGTTAGAAAATTTTCTTATAGCTACCACGCTCTAACATATCTAGTTGTAAAAAACAATTTTTCATCATAAGAAATTTTTTAAAAGAGAAAAGAACTAAAATGGTCCATTGACTTTTATGAAGGAGCAAAATAGTCTCCAACTATATTAAAGAACTATTTTGATCCCCTAAGTCTTAAAAAATGAATCAAAATAGTCTCATGGTGGGACTATTTTGTTCCTCTTTAGAGATTTGAGAGACCAAAATGATCTTTTAATATCGTTGGGGCTATTTTGATCCTTCATAAAGAGTCAAGTGATCCATTTGATCATTTTCTCTTTTTTAAAAATAACAAAATAAAATTATAACAAACAATATTTAAAAAAGCCAAGTAATAAAAAAACGCTTTGAATAGACCCTTAATCAAGCACGATTTTGCATGTTATATTTACATTAGAAACCATATACCCTAGCATCACATAGCCCATTGATGGTGGCAAAAAATTACAGAAGAAATTTTAGATGGGAATACATGAACATGACCAAAAGTCTTGAGTTCTACATTCTTACACCAAAAAACCATCAGAAAAAAGGTGACTTTAGATAATGTTGGAGAAATTAAGATTCCATGACAATGAGATAATCTTGTAAGTTAACTATGACAGATTTGCCTTCTTTTTTTTTTTTTTTTTGAATAAGTGCACAAATTGCATTAAGAAACAAAGAAACTAATTAATTTGAATAGAATATAAAGTATTGGCTGAAGTTTGAGGTTGCATGAAAATAGATAATTGTGCTTTCAAGATATAAAACTCCAGTTCTAAGATCAAATTCACAATTCAAATGCCTACTCAAGTAGCCAACGAGAAAAATATGATTAAAAAATGCTGCTTTTACAAGGTGTTCCCGCAGTTGAGTGTTAGAAGCTTAACTGACCAATTTTGCCACCACATGCTTTCTTAAACACACTTGGACAATTCTAAAAATAGAGAGTTGGGACCATAATTATAATTTTTCTCAAATAGTAAAAAGACAATTGTTCATGCCACTATTGATGAACAAGTTCTTTTTTACAATAGTCTCACAGAAATAATCAAGGGGAGTAGGGTGTTCCAACACACGATAGAATTCCACAATCAATAACAAAAATTACCATATTCATACCTTTAATGCAGATATATTCTCTAACATTGATGATACCTTCAAAGACGTAAGAAGTGGGTAACAATCCTAACAAAGAATTTCAAACAAGACGTTTGAATGTTAATATGATAACAAGTTATTGAAAAGCAAAACAAACTTCCGATACATACATAAACGTTCAGAGAATGATATGGCTATTGAAGACAAACTGATATGTTCAGTAAAGAGCCTCTTACATGACTAGCAAATAACAAACATAAATGGAATACAAGTCAAGCAATAATTGTAGACAATATATAAAAGTTTCTTTGGCTTTTTTTTTGTCTATAGTTCACCGAACACTTTTGGCCGACCCCACGTAGTGGGATAAAGGCTTGATGTTGTTGTTGTTGTTGTTGTAGTTCACCGAACACTTTTCAAGAGCTTACTTTAGAACATTCATAAGATACTGTTTTGGTTTGAAATTTCTGACTAATTTAAAATCCATTGAACCCATAGTGGTGTTGTGCTAGAACTCCAATATTCAATTGGGAAAATAAAATACACAAGAAAGTAGCTCAACAATTAGCCTACATTCATGAAAGGCAACAAACTCGCTTAAAACTTTGAGAGGTTTACAAAATACTCAAAAAATCTTTTAAGAATTTCACTCATAAACAAAAGTTATTAAATTCAATAACTATTCCATCTTCCCAACCCTAGATTAATAAGTAGCCACTAAACCGGACTTCTATGACAAAAGTGATCCACCACTCCAACAACTTCCATGTAAGCAAGCTTTCTTAAAAAGCTGTTGCCGTCTCTATTGTGTCCTTGAGTATAAAAAACTAGAGAGATATTGATCAAGTCCAAACAATATTGGAACTTAATCTATGTAATCACCATTGTCAGCATAACTATACAACTCTCAGACATTTGATTAAATTATGAAGCCAAAAATAGCTTCCTTGAATGATTTTAATATCAACATATACTTTGTTGTCGTAATAGATAAAGCAACTATTGATTGTAGTGTTGATGTCCAACTCATTGGGCCTCCTACCATATTAAACACAACCAGTTGTTGATCGACAATTATCAGGATCAACAAAACTAGGATCGATATATACAACTAGACAACATACAATCAGCTTTAATTTTCTTGAACTTCAGACAAATATTTATAGTATCCTGAATATACTGCAAATCCATTTAATTGCATGCTAGTGGCCTTTACCAATATTGCACATGTATCGGCTCACCATATTGGCAGCATATGAGATATCATATTTTGTACACAACATCATATGCACAAGGTTATCATTACATTTGCATATGGAACACTTTCCATCTGCCTTTTATTATCACTTAAGTTTGAAGACATTGACACAATTTGTTTGAAACATGAGGCTAAAGCAGTACTCATAGGTTTAACCTTTTCATCAATGTGAAACATCTTGAGTACTTTCTTTAAATGTTGAGTCTAAGATGAGCAAACTATGCCTTTCCCCCCATCTCACTTGATCTCTATCCCATGAATCTTCTTGGTCTCATCAAAATCCTTCACTTCGAACTTTGAGCTTAGTTAAGTCTTTAGTAAGATTGTGAAAATCAGACCGGACATAAAACTGAAAAAAGGAGAGGTTCAGTGTTCAATGATTAGATCGGGTCGAACGGAAATGAACCGAATGATATAATAAATATGAAAACTATTTAAATAAAATTTAAATGACACAGTAATCAGTCATAATATAATTTTTTCATTAAAAAATAAATTGAATTCATACATTAATAATATCTTATGTAATTTTATATTTAAACATATTCAATCTTTAAATTTAATTCAAATTTAACAAAAAATTATCTTACAAATAAATTTATAAATTTAATATAAATTATTATTAATTTATGTTATATGTTTAGATATAATTTACACCTATAAATTACATATTAAATTTATATTATAAATTTACATTTATGAATTATTCTACATAATTAATTAACTAATTTTTATAGTACATAAATAATAAATGAAGTATATAATTTATTTAACATTATTAATTTAAAATAAATGATATTTACATCATAAAAGTTTATTTACAAAATATGTATTAAAATATATAGTGTATGTTGTAAATTTAAAAAGTAAGAGGAACTTCAACTTATTTAGTCCCACATCACTTGAGAACTTCCTCTTGATAATGTTTATATTATTTTTTGAGTTTGGATGAGGTAAGAACTCACATTGAGTGGCGAAGCCATGTGAAATATTTAGTTGGAATTTTTTTTATTAAAAAAATAATTTAAATTTAAATTAGTGATATAACCATTTGAAATGTTTAGTTGAATTTTCTTTATAAAAATAGAAGCAATTTAAATTTAAATTAATTTATTAAAGTACAAAAATTATTTAATATTTATTATTAATGTATTGAACTAATATATTTAATTATTTAAAAAAATTAGAAAGTGAACCGGTCAGTTCAAGGGAATCAGGACCAATTCACAGGTTGAAACCGGCGGTTCTGATAGGTTCTGTCCGATTTGACGTACAAATTTTTTTGGATGAACCAGACCAGTCTTCATAGTTGAATTGGTCGTGCTGGCCAGTCTAGTTTTTAAAACCATGGTCTTTAGTGTATTAATCTCCATCTTGATCTTAGATATTATTAGCATTTCATCAACATATGAGATCAAATAGAAAAATGTATCATCTTGAAATTTCTTCAAGTAAACATATTGATCAAACTTATTATGTGTAAATATGTTTCTACACAAAGTTGTCAAACAACCTGTGCCACTATCTTGATGACTACTTCAAACCATAGAGTGAATTGTTCAAACTGCAATCTCAATTCTAATATTTGTGGCCTTTAAACTCATTTGATTGAGACAAAAATCTCCTTGAAGTTCCATTGAGAAATGCAATTTTTTACATTGAGTTGACCTAACTTAGATCAACCTACGCAACCAAATCCAATAATAGTCGAATAAACAAATGTATAACAACTAATGAGAAATCTTCATTATATTCTATTCCTTCCTTCTAAGCATAGCCTTTCACTAGCAATCAAATTATATTCATGATATTATCTTTGTTAGTAGCACATTCCTTCTTGACAAGGACCCATTTCTAGCCAAACAGTTTATTGCCTTTTGGAAGTGAAACCAATTTCAAGTCTAATTCTGAAGTAATCTTATCATCCATTGCCATCTTCCAATTGTCATTTTCCACACTCCATATGGCTTATTTGTAATTGTATGGAATATCGTCTCCAGTGATTGGAAGATCATCTGCTACCATATCAATATATTGAGCAGGTATCTGAATATTTCTTTTAGGTTAGTGATAATATTATCGGGTTCAACATCACAAACTCATCAAATGTAATATTGCAGATGAGATGCCTTCTCTCTCACGAAAACTCATGAAAATAGCTTTGTTGGATCTATGATCTAATTTAATTCCTTCACATGAAAATATGCAAAACACCTAAACATAAAAAGCAGACAATTAAAATCAAAAACAGGTTGTCAAGACTACAACTCCATCAACAATTTCCCACTACTGCTAACGTAGGCAATTTTTTTATAATATAAAAGGCATAATAAGATTTCTACCCAAACGCATTGATCTGCTTAGACTGAGATAACATGCATCAAACCTTATCAACCAATGTCTGATTCATGCTCTACTACAATTGTACTGTGAGTGTTACAATAAATCGTCTAACTGCTGCATTCTAAAATGAAACAGATTTGCAATCTCCTCCATTATCAAATCTTAGCCCTTCTAATTTTCTTGCAGTCAGGGTAACTATTATTTTCTTCTCTTTAAGAAAAATATCTAGAACTTCATACCCGTGTTTAACGTATACCCAAATATATTTCAAAAAATCATTAATAAAGGAAACAAACACCAATGTGCACATAGTTCAATGTTCCTTTGGTAAGATGAGTCGCAATGCCAAACTTGGCTCTTGTTTGCTTTCCTAAAACACAATTCTCACATAAGTCAAGTTTCCCACTCTTTACACCTTTCAATATACCTTTCTTGCCTCCAAATTCTATAGAGCCTTCTACCTATTATACCCTAAGCACATATCATAGTCAAGAGGTATAAGATCAACCATCACTGGACTGGTTGCAAATGATCCTGCAGTAGTGTCAATCAAGGAAATATAAAGTACCCATGCTCCTTGTAACAACTTGATGAGGACATCGTCAGCATTTTCGATGCCGGAGATCGATGGTTACGAGCATGAGTTGTATTTTCATTATTTTATGTAGTAGTTTATTTTTATTTTATGTTTTTCCGTTTTTGCCCTTATAAGCATTTAGTCGCTTATGTAGCCCGGAAGGGCATTTGTGTCATTTCTTGTTTTTTCATTTTGGCCTATTTATATGAGGCCTCATGCATTGTAATTTTAGTTTTTGAATGAATGAAAATTTGCCTCTTATGTTCTCTTTGTGAGTGCACTTCTCCCAGATCTCTTAGTGAGTTTGACGGAGAATTTAGATCTCTTTGTGAGTTCTAACGTTCGTCCAAATTCATTGTGCGGAAATCCGGGTTGAAGATAACTAAGGTTAGTGAATTCGTCGCCACTTGATTCCTTGGAGATCTCCCCAATTTTCTCCCCTTGGGCTTACCGCCGTCTACCCCCCCCTACCTCCCCACCGGCGGCAGCAGGCCCTCCACCCCTGCCTCCTTTGGTCGGCCCCATTACCCGCGAGCTTCCCAGCCACCAAGCCGGCAGCTTTCCCCCTCCGTTCCTTAATCCCAGCACAGCCAAGCCGTGAGCCTGATTTCCCCTCCTCAGCTCACCGTTTTTTTTCTTTTTTTTTTTTCCTTCACAGCCGTTACCTGCTGTGTTGCCAACCCGTGGGAATCAAGCATTTAATGCTTGATTAACTGCTGTTTTAATCAGCCATATCAAGCAAAGAAACCAGCATTGGATTGTCAATTTGAATCCTATTTCCTTGGCAGTCTTCATAGCCGTTACTGGCTGTGTTGCCAACCGTGGAAATCAAGCCTTTAAGGCTTGATTGATTGCTCTCTCAATCAGCCTTTAGACAAATAATTCCAGCCGTTACTTGGAATTTGAAATTCCAAGTTGTTTATTGCCTACAACCTTGAAAGGAAACTTTCCTTTTTCTGTGAAATCTGAATTAATACAGATTTTATTTAAAACCTGTCACGTAATCAGGTGGTCCCCACCTTTTAAAAGTTCTGCCCTCTCTCTCCTCTACACAAGGCCGGCTATGCTCCCCATTAATTCCCTTTTAATCTTCTTTATTCAAAATCTGAATTACAAATCAGATTTTGTTTATTTCTCCTATAGCTTCACCCGTATCTAGCCCTTCTCCAACCCGTGACCCTCCTCCCTCCACTTAAACCTTCCCACACTCCTTAAAACATGGAGTTTCCTACCTCTTAAACCTGCAGCCAGAAAATTCCAGCCGTTGCCATTGCATCCACAGCAACGGGAAGCCTTATAACTGCTGTTTTCAGTAGACCACTTTGCTGTCCCACATTCCTAGCAGCCAAGAAGAACATTCCAACGTGTCTTGCACCTGAAAGATTGCTGTCCAAGATCTGTCCAAGACCAAACTGCTGTTTAGGAGATCGGGAACATGCTCTCTTGCTGTCCAGCCCATTAGAATGTCTTCAGACACCGTCCGGACATTCCAGGCCGCTGAGTACACCTTCAAGAAAACGTTGTCAAGAACTCCATGCTCCGGCCACCTATCCAAGAGCGACGATCCAAGGCTCCCCCTTCCTCGAAGCGACCTCGATTCTAAGGTGGAGACGTTTCTTCCGCTAAAGCCTAGACTAGTCGAGTGTATGGTCTCCAAAGGTGAAAGTTCTTATTATTAAATTGTGGATTTTTGTTCACCGTCGTAATTTTACAATTTGAACTTTGCGTTTTCTTAAATTGTTTGGTTTCCGAAATTTGCTCATCTTTGCCTAAGCAAGTTAAAACCACGAATTCTAATGATCACTCTTTTATTATAAACGATAATTTCATTTTGGGTTATTAAGTTTCAATTGATCTCTTTAATTTCTTAGTAACTCCTCCATCGCATGTACGTTTCACATCACAACTTCAAGACTCTACCTTCCGTCATCACCATTTAACCACTAGAGTTTAAGACCCCAAGTGAGATTAGGTTCGTTCACTTGTTAAGAACGTGATAAACTTTTGCAAGAAATCTTATTGAACCACCATGCATCTTCAAATGTACTGTCCCTAAACCGTTTTTCAGTAGGCATTGCCATTGCTCATGGAAATTTGAGAACTAATGCTAATTTAGACACTAGTGATCAAAGCATACCAGGCCCAAAATCTTGGTATCATATAAGTTGTTTGAAGATATAGGTGAAAATGCAGACTCCTTTCATCAACATTTCATTTCACGTTTGCATTTGACTTGTCTAGCTAAGCCTATCTTTCTCCCAAGTAACAATAGGAACATTCATCCTATGTAGGATATCTTCATAATGATTCTCCTTTTGATTTTGAGTGAGATAAGATAAGTTTCTCCCAAAGGATCTACTGGATTTTTCAGACTTTTGTCTTGCATTTGAATACTATCAATGCATAAAATGTTATATCTTTGTGATCAAGCAATTCCTTCCTCTGAAACTCATTGTTCACCAAATCACCAAAAGCATCATCGAATTCAACCTCATTTTTAACATATACAAATATATGGTTGAATTAGTGCAGATTTCAGCAGCAAAATATAATCACAATTGTCATAAGTTTATCATTAACTTCAATGTAAAGAATCTAAAAATCAAGGAGAATTTTGATAGAATTATATATGTGCTCAATCAGAAGCATACCAATTTTACAGGAAATAAAATAGTTTCTTCTCTACGTCAATTTTTTATGATTTTTGTTGAGTATTTGTCCTCCAACTTTTTCTAGAGACTTGTTGTCAAAGTTTGCTTCATGACAAAGTACTCCTGGTCATTCGCTAAGCATAGTCAGATTGTAGCACAAATTTGACCATTCATGAAGTTCTAATATTTATTTAGCAATAGATCTATCAAAATCTAGACTTTTAGTGGTTGCCAAAATACTTTTTAGCCTTTCCAAATATTAAGATTTATCTAGCCAAAATAGGTGACCTTACATCAAATATCATAAAATTTTAGTAGACAAAATACTTTTAACCTTAGCCTCTTTTGATTTTTTTCTTGCCAAATAAGATAAACTCTACTTATAATTGGTTGCCAAAATACCTATTAGAACTCTTCAAGGTACCAACTGCATTTTGATCATTTTGGAGATACCAAATATCTCTAAACTTTTAAGTGATAGACAAAATATCATTGAATATTTATAGATGGTAGTCAAAATACCCCTAACTTTTCAGGAGATAGCAAAATATCCCTAAGATCCCTTTAGATACACAAAATATCCCTAATCCTTCTGTAGTGATAGTCAAAATATCCTTGAACTTGTAGGTGGTAGCAAAAAAATCCTTTAGCCGTTCAAGAGATAGTAAGATATCCCTAAGCTCATTTAGAAGTTTCCAAAACACTTCTAATCAAACCAAAATCTTTCTAGAAATGTCAAATAATAACCTCTTTAGGAGTTACCAAAAGATTCCTATATCTCTCTTCCAAGAGTCATCTAAAACTCTTCCCTTAAGGTCATAGAAAGAAATCCACTTAGCTCTTGAAGATCTTGTCTAATCCAAATTTAGGCATTCATAGATCTCTCTTTGCCTTCCAAAAATACTCTATTTGGTTTTAAGAACCTTGTTTGATCATTGTTGGTCAACATCAATACATGTGGTTTGTTCACAACACATATTAGGGGTCCTTTTATCGACCCTTTTGTTTGTGTCAAACCGACTCAAAACGAGTCTATTTAAACCCAAATCAGTTTACTTGGTGCAATTTTTAGTTTTCCCAAGTTTTAAATTTCACTTTAAACCTTTCCAAATTAAAAAACTACATCTAATGGTTGAATGAGAGCAAGGACAAATGCTAAGTACACTTCTTTTCAGCCTTTACTATACTCTTTGTTGCCTACAACACCTAAAAAATCCTCAAAGGGAACAACTTTCTCTTCCTCTTTGCTTGATTCTTGTGCCTATTAGCTCATCCAAGCTAACAGGGGGAGAGGGTAATTAATCTCAGTTGTTTGATTAAAACTGTGTGAGAGGTATGATGGACATTTGGCTCTCATTTGACCATACAAACCTGTAGCCTGAGCAAATCAAATGAACGGGCATGTTCTTTTCCTTAGGCGAGGTAAAAAATTGAGAAGCAGAAGGGGAGTGGCATGGGAGAAATCGAGCAAGGAAAACTCGTTTTTTCGTCTCTAGCCTGTGACCAAAAGAGTGAATCAAGCGTACGAGAGGCAATTCGACTCCTGCTCCTTACTGCTGCTAAGATTCTTTTCGCAAGTCATATGAACCTTTAGTTCAAGTCCCCAAGCACGCCTGAAGAAGCATCATTGAATTTTTTTATTCAATGATAGAAACTTAGTTTGCTAAGTATAGGCATAGCAAACATAAGAGGGTGACAAATAGATTTGGAATACAAATCGTAATGAGTTTCTTTGAATTTTTAGGTGTTCAAAGAGAGGTTTCCATTCATCTAACTTGGGTTGGGAGAATGAAATAGAGATTGAAATTTGATTCCTATGATTTGCTAATGTTTTCCTAAACTCTCTAAAAGTTATTTTAGAACTTTAATATAAGTTTAGAAAAGGCATCGAGTAAGAAGGTTGGAGTGTTTCCTATAAATTTTAGGCTAAGAAAAATGAGGGATTTTCTACAATTTTTTGCTTTATAGAAACCGAGGGGAAATGCAACTTAAGAGTTACAAAATTGAAAAGATTTCTATGAACTTTTAGTGCTCAAGATGGATAATCACTTGCATAATTTTGGCTAAATAGATAAAGAAGACTAGAATTTGGTCTTATGTGTAGGAGATTACTTATTGGTTTTGTGTTCTAACAAATGAGGTGGATGACTTAGAATTTGGTTCTAAGATCAAATAATCCATGTAATGGGACATTTTGAGCCTTGGGGAGGCTCTAAAATGCCACACACAAGGGCAAAAAAAAATTGAAAGAGAGCTCCCTATTTTTTTATTCAAGTGTTTGAGACTCATTTGAATAGGAGAGACATCTGAATGCCTCTAAATAACTTCTAAAGATCAATTTTTATCATGATCTAAGAAAAACCTAAGAGTATGCATGAGATGGTTTATCATTTTAGGAGATTATCAAATGCTTAAATTACTTATCAATGTCCTTAACCTATCAACTTGCAAATTGCGCCAAATATGCTTAGATAATTTCAATGTGAAGTAGGATATAATCTATAAGCCTTTGAAAGCCATAGAATACTCCACTTTTACTTTACAAGTACTTACAAATTTAATAAACATGTTCATGATTTTGCAAATTTTGGACATGCAACAGTCTTAGCAAGTGACCCACAACATGCATTCCTTTAGGGTTTGAGTGATGCAATCTAAATCATGCAAACTAAATTTAAGGAAATATCAAAAGTGAATTCAAATATTTTTATTCATCATGGGATTTAAAACATGAACTTGAGGGTTCATGAAAAACCCAACCGTTTGTTTGTAAGCCTTCAAAACCAATTGAATTCATTTTAGACATTCAACAAATTTAAGAGAAATTACAAATGCTAACGGAGCAAGATTTTCAAATGAACAACAATCCTAACAAATAGGGGTGAACACTTATATTATATGCCAATTTTGTCATGACATGAGCATTGGATTGGGGATGAGTGCAATTTGAAACACATTGACATTTGATTTAGGATCAAAAGACAACATCTACCCTAGGGCATGATCGTAGGTGACGGCTAGGCATGCAATAGGAATGTGAATGAATGAATTTGGAGGTTATTGGAGGTTATTGAACGTCGATCCAACAACCCTACGCGCATTAAAATCCTCCCTCACACAGCTTTAATCAAACAACTGATTAATTTCCCATCACCCTTGCTGGTTTGGAGGAGCTAATAGGCACAAGAATCAAGCAAAGAGGAAGAGAAAGCTACAATCCATAGTGATTTTTTAGTAGTTGTAGGAAGCAGGGAGTATAATAATGGCTACAAAGACGTGTACC
Source organism: Dendrobium catenatum (assembly GCF_001605985.2). Classification (NCBI taxonomy): domain Eukaryota; kingdom Viridiplantae; phylum Streptophyta; class Magnoliopsida; order Asparagales; family Orchidaceae; genus Dendrobium; species Dendrobium catenatum. The sequence continues at coordinate 487,502 of NW_021319725.1, read as the reverse complement.
CAACAGTTGCCCTTGCTCTTCTCTAGCCATTGGATGCAAATTCTTGATTTGGAAAGGTTTAGAGTGATATTTAAAATCTAGAAAAACTAAAGGCTGCACTAAATAAGCTGATTTGGTTTTAAATGAACTCGATTTGAGTCGGGTCGACACAAAATATGTGTCAACAATGCATTGGCATGTTGCTTTCTTTTGCCTTTATTATTAGTAAAGGTGAATTCTTTTTCATCATTAACATTATATGAGAATGCAATAAGCACTCAACACTTGTTGGTACTAGGAGCTTTATTTCACTTCTTTGAATAACCTTCGGATTTTAACAATTTCACTTTCTAAAACTACACCACTTAGCTGAATAACTCCTAGAATGTCATGATTGAAGCCATGCATAGGTATTGGACCATTAAATCACCAATATTTTTATTAATAATTAGAGAAGATGCTCTTTTACATATTTTTCACATTTCATACTTATGTCGAGCCAACAGGTGATATTATGCATCGATTCCCCTTTCTTCATTTTTATATTAGAGTGATCTATGTTTTGTCAATCACTTTATGAACATGCTTTCTATCTAAGAAAACATTTTTTTGCCAATTGGAAGTTCAACATATCATATGAAAAGCAATCTTCTGAGTTTTAATAACGAACTGGCAAGAGCAAACATCCATTCCCCTTGTATTATTTTAAGTCGGGTTAGGTTCAATTAGATTATCATTCATAGATAACGCATTGAACTTAAGGATGGAATGCCCCTTAGGATATGGTACCACATCATACTTAGTTGGATATGGATGACCCTTACCTACCAATTTTCTGTTTGCTCCAAAGCTATGGCTTTTTTAATTTTCTCATTAATAACGCTTCAAGCTGAGTCATAGTTAATGCACAAAGGTTGTTTGGCTTTCTTGAGTAATTGATTGGGCTGCCTCCATGCTTATCTAGCGAGTAGGTAGTAATGAATTTGCATTCGTCTTAGCTAGTGAGCCATCAAAGTCATAAAAGTTCATTCTGGAAGCTATTTTGCACATTTGCACAAGTTCTTATATATTTGCATTCACAATTTCGGTGTTATTCATGCATTTTCTTTGTTAATTATTTTCCAATCGTCATCTTATTTTGGTCCATACAGCATTTTACTCAACATTTGAGCAAGTTTTTGGGTAGATTTCATCAGCGCCTCCACGCCATACCTGCAAATGGGGTACTTGAAGCATGCTAGATATTCCCACCGTGTCAACTGTCAAGAAAGCAATGTGGTAGGGGTGCTATATGGAAAAATTATTAGGTGTGGAGTGCGCACCGTCCGCACAAGCACTGGGTACCTAGCGGTACCCAGCGGTACCCAGTGGTACCAAGTGCGGGTACCACTAGGTACCCAATGCTTGTGCGGACGTGATAGGAAACACTTGGATTTCCAAGTGTTTCTCACCAAAACCAAGTAGATCCAATGTAAAACTGCTGTCCACAGCAGAAAAACAGCCAAAAACAGTAGGAAAGCAGGGAAAAACTGCAGAAAAATCAGAGAAAATACTTGTATTTTACTAGTAGTTGCAAGGAAAATAGCAAAGATACAATTAATCCTCAATTCGAGAGGAGGATCGATCTCTCTCAAATCTCTAGACGCCGCTAGAGCCCAAAGAAAACCTAAATCTACGAGATCTCAAATTTCAGCCAAATTCAAGATGCTCAACCCCTGGGAAAATCTACTATTTAATGCATACAATTCAAAAGGAATTCCCTAAACAATCCCTACAATCAATTTCCCTCCTAAAATCCATTCAAAAACCTTCCTATTCGGGCGTGCGGCTGAATCGGAGGCGTGCGTGCGGAAATGAGAGGCGGAGCTTCCGCCTCGTTATGGCTGGGCCGGTCCTGTGCGGACCAGCTGGACCGGTCCACTGGACCGGTCTAACAGGACGGTTCTCCTCATCCACACTCCGCACCAAATAATCTCTCTACTATATGAGACATCACAACCAAGAGACTGTCCCCAATCATGTTAAGAAAGATATAAATGGGTAATGCTTGAGGCGCTTGGACGAGCATTTTTCACATCCAACATGCCAAAAAAGTTGTATAAGAATATTTTTTTAGGTTCCCTACCTTAAACAACTCAGTAAGAGGTCAAAATAAACTCAAGGTCGTGTCAATAAAGATGCATATGGAAAGCAGGCAAGGTGGTAAAGTTGCTTTGTATACCTTGCATGACACTAGCAACACATTTTTGAGGTGGAGGGAGAGTTCAGGGAGAGAGAGATGAAAAGGAAAGACAGAGAGGGAAAGGAAGAGAGAAATTGGTCAAGCTCCAATGTCAGGAAGGTGATGAGAAAAGTTGAAAAATATGGGGATTTATAAAAAAATTTATACTTTACAAATATTTTTTATAAGAAATGGGGTACTAGATGCCCCGCATACGACCCTTTCAATGTTTAATAAAGGCACCAATTATGCACCTCTTTGGCACCTATGAAAGAGCATATCTTCTTTTTTAATGGTGTACTTGAGGCTAAATGAGCCCATTTGGTTGATGTCGCCCCACTTGCGTGGTCTCTTACATTTTATCTAGCAACTCTTTTTTTTTAATGTAGTTTATTAATATTAATATGTGTTTGTATATGCACATATATATTATTTTAACCTTTTTAAATGCATGTGTGTGCGATCCTTCAAATCTCATTTCTCGCAAGGTCAAGTTTTTTTTTGTCCCATTCGTGTGGTACAAGGGGAGGTTTATTTTGAACATCTTGGTGTTCTAAATGCATCGAGATTGTCCATTTTGTGGGATGAGCATTCATTTTAGTTTTTATAAAATAGAACATTTCAGGTCTTTTTTTTTTAAACTATGCCCATTTGTCATTGTTGTCTCCTTGTTCGACCCAAATTGGCTTATGATTCACAGTAAGACGAAAAAGAAAAAACAGAATAGAGGGGTCAAATTTTACAGAGAAAAATCTTGTTGAATTTTTTAGAAAACAAGGGATCTGACAGTTGATATAAAAAGTGACAAGGAGCATCATCCATGGGCAATTACAGCTTTTAAATCGAAGGGATCCATCTGCAAACCCATAAACAATAAGAATCTAATGGAGTTTTCTTAAGAAAACAGAAGGTCTAACGCCTTAAGGCAAGGCAAACATAAAAACAATCAGAAATTTGTTCAAATTAAATCATATGATGCATTCTTGGCTCATGAGGACAGTGCACTTGGCGAAGTTAGGCCCATTAAAAATTATGATGACTTTGAATTGTAAAAAGTGTAGACAAGAGAGTAACATGCTATATATATATATATATATGATTATTTGTATATATCAAGGATAAAAACATCATATAACCGAGTTAACTGAACCTCATTATGACTTTGAAAAGCAAAGGATGACCTTCCTCCACGAAGATCCCAAGCATATATGATGCCTTGTTGATTAGCTCCAAAAACAATCTGTAAAACCTTTAAAAAAGTGAGGCTCTTCAAAAATAAAATAGAACAGCATTATCATTAGCTGTCAACATGTGAACCATTCCGCTACAAAGAACAATTATTATTCATCTGACAGGCATATACAGTATTTTCACATTGATAAAATAAAATTTTGAGAGATAAATGGACTGTAAGGAGCCTACTTAATTATGTCCAAAAAAGGGCATCATGACCAAGAATAGTTAACAGCCGTAATGGAAATAAGAGAAAACGTAGGTACACATCTATAAAACATAGTCCATAATTATGAATATGGCATATAAATTAATGGCTTAAAGTAATTTATTTCTGACCCGATCTTCAATATCTAATTCAATGCTGTTAAGAGGGCTCTTAGAGCTAGAACTCAGTCTAAGACATGAAAGATTGCTGAGACGCCTATCCCATATATAAATAGAACCATCTAATCCAGATGCAAGCAACCTACAAAAGATATAAGAATGGAAGAATAATTAGAATTTTGGAAGGCAAAAGAAACCTGATGGAAGAAAAAGACTAATGTTCAGCATTATGCCATATAGATAAAGCTTTCATAATAACGACAATAAGGGAGAAGAAAAAATATACTATGCAGCACCAATTCTTCCCAAAAAAATTAAAATATTTCTTGGCGCCTATGAAGTCAACAAATATATAGGACATAAAATATAAATGATCGCCTACAAAGCTTAAGAGGCTATCTGGTTTGATGTACCTAAAATCCTTGTATAGTAAATTCTTGCAAATTATATGGCCCCGTGATTTGACCCATTTACTTTGCATTATCAGATTTACTTCAGTAATTTGATTCAAACCAAAAGCAAAAAACTACTTAGATGTAAATAATCTATTTTCACCAACCCAAATAGTCCCTACGTATTTTAAGAGCCAATTTCAAGCCTTTATTTATCTTGATTAATATATTTGGCTTTGGCTTATTTCTCCAATATTTCTCAGGTCACTTCAGCGAAAAGAATGCAATGAAAATAAATGTCTTATTGATTAAAAGACCACTTTGACACAACATGCAAATAGACAGAAAAAGAAGAGGAAGGTTAGGATGCAGAGTTATTTCATTGTTGTTAGTGCTTTGAATTGAGTAATTACTGGCTATAAATATTCTTATAAAAGTTATTCAAAGTTAGGTTTCTTGGTGAAAGCTTTTTTTTAAATGATAAAATTATATACATGAGACATCCAATGAAATAAATGAAAATTTCTGACAGAAAAAATGTTTTGAGTATAGAGGATATAGTATTAGCATGCTAAAGATTGAGCATATGATATTGAATTTTAACATATGTGATAATAATAATAATCAATAAATATTACTAGAAAATAAAACGATTCCTAAATGTGATTAGTTAAGTAACTTGGATCTATAATATGGAAGAATGAAGATATATAGGAATTTTTTTTTAAGAAAATCATTTTATAATTAATTAGGCAAAAACAAAACCAAAATAAAAAAAATTATGAGAGATGAAAGTCATTAGCATAGATAACGACTGGCCTTGGTGAGCTTGCGCCCACCCTATCTAGCACCCATTTGGCGGCTATGTGCATCGAGTATGTAACTTGGGTCACCTATCTAGCGCCCATTTGGCCAGTTATATGGATCGATTATGTGACTTGGGTCAGGTCAATGACCTAAATTAATGACTGACACTGGCCAGTTGTTCACTCTAATCACGATTACATATATAAAAATATCATTTGTAATATATATATATATATATAAAATGATATTATAAATAAGTAAATTTATAAACTTAAATATAGAGTATTTATAAAAAATTAAAAAAAAAAACTTTCTACAGATCTATGGAAGACAACTTAATAAAGAAACAAATAATTACAAAATCATGCATAATTGCTCTAATATAATCATTCCTAAATCAGCTAACTAAATATGGAAGGAGATCGGCGTGATCTAGGTGAGCCTCCCACAGATTCCCATCCTAGCCGTGGGATCAAAATGCCAAGGGATGGATGGGATTTAACATGTGAGTCTCTCACGGATTCTCATCCTAGCCATGGGAACAAAATGCCATGGGACGGCTAAGATTTAACAGACACAAATAATCTTAAGATCTTGTCCCAAACTTTTCATAAGCATAAACCAATATGATTAATTAACCCTCCCGATAATGAAAGAGAATTTTCAATTAAGACTAGTCATGAGATGGGCACTAAGTACCGAGAGTAGTATTACAATTTGAAATTTACCACCTTGCATTTTAAGTGGATGATTGAGGAATAATAGCAAACCATATCAAGATCCATGATTCTATCATCCTGGGGTTATTATGATCTTCTACTTAGAGGATGTAGTCAACCCAACCTAACCAAACGATTCTTGTTGGCATCCATGAGTTGCATCGTCCAAAGGTACCTTATAGACCTGAGGTGCATGTTTGTCAAAGGGGATAAATTTGAGTTGATCTTAGCCAACAAAGACCTTTGTGTCATCTTAAGTGCACCCGATGATTCATTATTCAAGAATTTTTTTGCCATTGGGGAACTTATATGTAATACCCAAAATACAAGTAAATAAAATGAAATTTTTATTAAGAAAATTTTTATCTTATTTTAGCAATTATTATTATTAATTAAATCAAAGTATTTATATTAAATAATAAGTTCAATTTAATTAAAATTCTTCCCTAATTATGAATATTTGAAGTCAACTAAATATCAAATTAGAAAAGGTTGGCCTGTAATTAACCGGATGGGGGCCGGTTCAACCTAACCGGCCACCCGTTTCTATTAATAGCCGCGACCCAACAAAGGGTCGCTACAGTTCTTTTTCGCGCGAACAGAGAGGGGCGAGCGGATGGGTTTCACGCGAGAGCGAGGTAAGTTCTTTCTTTCACCAATTTTAGCAAATGATTGTCTTCTAAGATAAGAAATAGTGATTCATGTTCATTCTTATCGTTATCAGAGTGTTATTTTGGGAGAATTTGCAACGAAGGAGAGGAAAAGACCAAGGAAAAAGAAGGAAAAAGGTTTGTTGAATTTCTTTCGGATTTTCGTATAAATTTCTTCTTTTACTTCGTTTAAAGTGAGCGATATGTTCCTTGAAGGATAAGAAAGCAATTGAAGCGAAGAAAAAGGAAATTGGGAGAGAGGATTTTGGGAGTTTGAGAAGTTCCCATTTGTAAGTGAAACTCTCCTTATATAATTTTTATTATATTTTGTTATGGGATCATAATTTTAAATTTTATATGAAAGTTATTTTTTGAATTTTAGGGTTTTAGAAAGTGAAAGATCAAGTCGTAGTGTTGATCCCGCGAGAATTCACCAAGAAGAGAAATTGATTCAAGGGAGGATCAAGCATTGAAGACCTGAAAAGTTCAAAGTGGGTAAATTATATTGTTTTATGTTTTATTCATGATTTCAATTTTCTAAGTAAGTGAATAAATTTTTGTATTATAAAATGTTAAAGACATAAATTCTTATGATTTTATAGTCTTAAGAAAGAATTCATCTGTTATGAAGGTTTAAAAGTTTATGAAAATGAAAAATAATATTTATAGAGATACATGTAAGATATGTTGTATGGAATAGTAATAATAAGGATGAAAATGAGAAAAGAAAAGAAAAGAGAATAAAGGAAAAGATATTGAAAACGACATGAGTTCACCCCCTTATGGTACTGGCTGGGGACGCCGTACTCGTGCACGAAAAAGGAAAAGAAAAATGCTATGGAAATGAAAAAGGTAATCAAATGGAAAAGGTTGTACCTTTGGGTACTTTGAGACGGTGCTCCTGTGCAAATCAAATGGGAAAAGGAAATAAAAATGAAATATTAAAGATAACAAATATTTTAATTGTTTCAAATGAAAATATCCGAAGAAGTATAAATCAATGAAATGAAAGAAATAAGGTTAATAAATGATAGAATATACATTAATCAATATTTTAAATAGTTACCCACTGAGTTTACTTAGTAAACTCAACCCACGAGTTTAAATGTTTCAGGTAAGTTCCTAAAGAAGAAATGGCTGAAAGAGAAGAACATGTTTACAGAAGACGACGTGCAAATGACAATAGGTAATCTACATATTGTGTTTTAGTTGTTCTTCAGTACAAATGAAAAAGTAGTATAATGTTTAAGAAATTTTATCGTACGACTTTTCGTACCCGCCTCGTTAGATCGAGCATCCGGGCCGGGTCGTGACATGGCCATAAAATGATATGATACCTGGGCTGCATGCGGGGCAAAAGGAATCCCATATATGATACATGCATAGCAGCAGGGGCAAAAAGAACCCCTAAAGAGACAAAAGAGACTTCTATATAGTTCAATAGAGATAATATCATATTATTCTGGGCTCAATTGAGCATTATTATGAAAATTAACTATATGAAAATGATGGTCAAATCCTTGGAAGACTAATTATGATATTCTATATAAAATTCAAATGAATTAAAGGATGATCCTAAATATGATTTTTATGTTGTTTTACAGATATTTTTGAGTTGATCTAATTATGTTATTCACTATAACCTTGCATTTAATTTCATATTTAAATTGCATAACTTTAAGAGCCTCAAAACTCACTATTTTTTTATATTGTTTATTGTTACAGAGAAAAGTAAGGAAAAAGTTGAAACTAATTAAGCAAGTTATGGAATATTTAGATTTTTTGTTTAGCAATGTTTGTGATATCTTCTAGTGAGGTATGTAACTTGTCAAAATGAGGTAATGTATTTTGATTTTCTTAGTAGCTTTGTAAGTATTTGTGTGATGTAATTGGGATTATTTAGATGCTTCTGTTTAGTTATTCAAAAAATATATTGTTTAGTGGTTGGATTATATATAAGTAGTCAAGTGATGAAAAGTATTAGATGTTGAAAATTATATTTAGTTTTGTGACACTACGATATTGGTAAGGGGTATCGTGGGGTGTGTATGTTTTGGCTATGACTGCAATTTAATGGTATTATTTCACGATAAAATCACTCGATTATAGGGCACCAATCATAATTGTTTATCAGTGGTACCATTTGAGAACCAAACCACCACTTAAAAGACTCGTGACGCATCATTATTAAAAAGAGACTGGTTATGAATGAATCATATATATACGTTCAACAAGACATTCACTCGACTGGTTATGAATGAATCATATATATACGTTCAACAAGACATTCACTCTTCATAAGCTCAGATTATTCTCAATTTCAACACCCTCGATGAATGGTTGGGGATAATGGATGTATTTTGCTTTAAACTTTAAAAGTAGATTTCACTTAAAATATTTTTAGATTTCACAAACTTTTAGATTTTATATATAATCAAGGATTTAGGCGCGAAATAATTTGCAATGAGATTTTAGAGCATTTTTTACATATAGAGTACTATCTTGTTGAGATTCACGTTCAGCATGAATAACATTGGTGTGACACTGAAGTCACTTAAATTATTTATATTTGTAACATGGAAAATTAATTAAGAAGATGGCCATCATCAAGGTTTTAAGTAATTTTATTTTGTTATTTGAATCGTGCCAACTTTTTATGCTTGTCAATCGAGTAAAAGCTTTGTGAATTATCATATGAGCCATGAACTTGGAGAGTTTAAATTTTGTAATAATTTTTTTATAAAAGGGTATTAAAGGTCTAATGCAAATGTAAAACCAAATATCTTCATAGATTTCACGATCGTATATTCATTCATTCATAAAAATCTTGTCAACTTTAGTCCTTTCAATGAGGAAAATCGGACTTTAAACTTTAAATTGATCTTTATTTTAGCTCACACATCATTCTTAGACCTTAGATTTACAAACTTCATGCATTGGTCAAAACACATACAGGAAATTCAGTCTTCATTTTTAACCTGCACAAACATTCTTTCCAAAAAGTAGGAGCTTAATTTATTAGTAAGAGCACATACAGGTATTACAAATCAAAAAAGATATAACTTGCTTTAAACTGCAAACAGCATTCTCAAACTTTGTATTCAAGTGTTAGGAAATTTGTCAAAGCATATAAAGAAAATTTTGAATTTTCTTAAAATGGTGTGCAGCCTTTTCATGTATTTACAAAAAGAACATGCACGCTTTTTGATCCACTTTCACAATGTATTCACATTTTCCAATATATTTGTGTACTTTTCGAAGCGGTTACGTGCTTTTTTAGGCAAGCGCATGCATCCAAACGTAATGATGTGCTTCTCAAGGTGGTTGTACATTTTGTGAGAAAGTGACATGCTTCTCAATATGGTTATATACTTCTCGAGGTAATGGCATGCTGCTCAATATGGTTATATACTCACTAACAATAATTGTATTGCAGGCAAGGGAAAAAAACCAGTGGGGTAGTAGGCAGGACAGTTGAATACTCTTTTTTTGTACATATACTTTTGGGTGTACAAAGAGATTTGAAAAGAGATATACATAAGAGTTGTACAAACACTTTTGGGTATGTAAGTATATTTTTAAAGTTTAAGTAAAGCTGTGTAATTCTTTTGAGATGTACAATTTATTTGAAGTATATTCTCTGTTTAAAAATGCGCAATAAGAGGCGCGCCTCTGCGCAATTCTGTCCAAAAGTACCTCGAGGCGCACGCAATTTGGACACTGATTGAGGCGTATGCCTCACCCTGTGTGAGGCGCGCCTCAATTGCGCAATTATGGGTGAGGCGTACGCCTCATCCAAATGGTCTTACCTACTTAAAATCAACCATTAAAAAAGCGGACGAGGCGTCCGCATTGAGTTGTGTATTCGCGTATAGGATTAGGGCTTCCTGTGAGAATTGAAAGGCGAACTAGAGGCGAAGCCGTAAGGGAAATAGACGAAGCTGTGAGGGAAGGAGACGAAGCCGTGAGTGTAGGAGATGAAGTCGGAAGGAGACGACGCAGAGAAAGAAACGAAGCCGAAGTTATGAGTGCAGGAAACGTTCAGGCATCGGTTAGGTCGGAAGAGCAGGTACGCAATGTTGTGGCCTTGACTTTGACGTGCAGTAAGGAAAGCTTGAATAACTCTTGATTCGGCTTTCTTTCATTCGTCCACTCAGTACAAGCTCGGTACCGCTCAATACATGCTCGGTACCGCTCAGTACATGCTCGGTATCGAACTAGTACCGCTCGGTACTGAGCGGTACATGCTCGGTACTGAGCGGTACATGCTCGGTACTGAGCGGTACATGCTCGATACTGAGCGGTACATGCTCGGTACTGAGCAATACATGCTCGGTACTGAGCGGTACATGCTCGGTACTGAGCGATACATGCTCGGTACTGAGCGATACATGCTCGATACTGAGCGATACATGCTCGATACAGAGTTTTGCTGTAAGAGTGTTGGGCCTCACTTATTCTTCTTCTGGGTGTGAGCGAAACTGGAGTACATATAGTCAAGTGCAAACAAAGAGAAGAAATCGGCTATCTACACTCAGAATGAACTCCCTCGTATATATAATGCACAACAAGAGGTTAAAAGATAGGAGGTTGAGGAATAAGGGGTTGAAGGATGATGAGGACTCGTTGGTGTGTGATGATGTGTCATCTGATAATGAGTGGTTCATAGATGATGAGACAGATTTGCCATTATCAGACTTACAGCTAGAATATCTAAATGTGGATGTCTTGTGGGGTGAAGCAGATCAAATGGGCACATCTACTAGTACCACACCACACACATCCACTAGCTCTGCAGCACAACAATCAAGTAAAGGTATTCCACAACTTCTTATATGCTATCGCAGTATATTTATAACAAGTGAGCAATTAACATGCTAATGATCTTTTCACTTATTGAACAGTGAAGAGAAAAGTGAGTCATATTAAAGATGATGATGACATGACATTCATATATACAATTGGAGAAGAAGATTCCCTTGAAGACCCATTTAGTGATGGGATATGATTGAATTTTAAATGTTTTTTGTACTTTGGGAGTTTTGTTAAACTAATATTTTGTGATTTTGTACTTTGGGACATGATTTTATTACATCTACTTTCTTACTTTCCACTATTTTCATATATCATTTAGATGTTTTTATTGTAAGATGCAATATTGTCATTATTTTCCTGCTAAAACCCTTAATTTTTCATTTACGCAATTCTATGTCCGTGAGGCTTACGCCTCAGTCCGCCTCGAGGCTTACGCCTCGCCTCACGGACGAAAACCGCCTCTAGGCTTATTTACGCAATTTTAAACCTTAGGTATATTACATATTTTGTTGTTAAGCATAAAACTTGATATGTTAGGATATTCTAATTAGGTTACTTCTTACTCCCTGATTCTGATAGAGGTAGTTCATAATAGGTGTTAGTAAAAATGAGATATTTTCATATTATTATTGTATGTTACAATCTAGATTGACTGGAAGGGGTCAGAATGGGATGTGACAAAAAGTGTTGAACATCGTCAAAGACGACATCAAAGGTGAACAACTTCGCCTCTTCTCTCTTTCTCTCCGCCAAATAAGATCGCATAGACTCTTCTTCTTCTTCTTCCTCTCTATCGAGCAAAATTCACACAAATCATCCCCCTCTTCTTCTTCCATGCCAAATGAAATCACTAGATTGATTCCTTTCACTCAAATGAAATCACACAACCTGCTTTCTTCTTCTTCCTCAGTGTTAAACGAGAGTAGCATGTAGCAGCACGAACCCACCGTTTTCCTTCTTCGTCTCATGCCTACTTGTTCACCCGGTCTCTCTTTTTGCTACAAGACATCACGTCTCTATTAAGAGATGGAACTGCAACCACTCGTGTTGGTCGCAACCTTCTATGGGTGATGAGTCCCACCTATTTGTTCGCTGGCTCCTACTTGTTTGCTTCCATTTAATTAGGTACCACAAGATGTCAATTTATTTGAACTGACCAGTTTAGACCAGCCCTTAACACATGGATAGAATGTTTTAAAACCTATTTACCAAGAGTTCCAGAAATAGAAAGAAAATATATCTCCATTCACAAAGGATCACCAAACTTCAAGCAAGATGCAATAAATGGAATTCTTGGGGATCTCCTCATCCTTCATAAGGACTCTTTCTTCTTTGTTATCAAGTTATATTTAATAGGGTATTCTAATTTTTTTCTTAATCATCTGACCATTCTTTGTGATTTTGGCACGTTGTGCTCCTTTCATTGACTGAGTTATAAAAAAAATTACTTCGAAAAAAGATTAATGCAAACCTAAAAACTAAAAAGATGAATAGCATTAGGCAAATGTCCTATTTTGAAAATAAAACTGGCATAATCTAAAATACTCTCAAATAAAGTAAGAGAAAAAGGAGTACATATTTCGGTGTCAAATAATCAATAACCTGGACTTGTCAGGGGAAGCAAACGCAATATCGGATAAGCCATTAAAAGCTTCAGGCACAGAAAAGTTCAGCTTCCCTTTCTCAAAAACCTACAAAGAGAGGAAATAAGAGATCACAAGACATTCAGTTACAAATTGTAATATAACAACTTATAAAAGGAATGTTGCATAAAAGAAACTTTAACATAGCGACTAGACTAAAAGTTCTTCTATAAACGATAAACATTTGGAGGAAACCCCTGATTGTCAAGGCTCTAAACTAAATTATCTTAATTTTGAAAATAATAAATTTTTAAACCTTATTTAGCCCTGAAAAAGGTAGAAAACATGCTGAAAAATCCAAAAGAAGGGTCAAAATTACAAATAGGAAAATAGTTTACATGTTTGTCAAGGCCCCTCGTTGAACAAAAGTAGGAAGCTTGGAAAACAACGCAAGATGCTTACTTCAATGGGTTCGGAAGACACATAACCAATGTCATAAAGAAGAACCGAACTATGCTTTCTAGATACACAGCAGACCTGCAGAAGCAAAACTCAGTACAAAAGATAACATTTTTACCTACTATTGACAGAACATTACACAACAGTGACAGTGATTTGACAAAACTCAAAGTAAAATTAAAAGTGTAAAAGAAAAAACCTCTATAAATCCTCTACCATTCATGTGTATTCATAAAGAATAAACGTCACCATCAGAGAAGATACCTTGTCAATATAAAATATAACAAAATAGAAACAATGTTCTCTCTACATGATGAACCTATCACCTGGCATAATATTAATTTGGTTTTTTACATTACAGTACTACATAAAAATAACAAGTATGTCAATCTAGCCTGGATTCTAACTCAGCAACCAAAACAATAAAATGTTCATCATAAATTACTGCAAAAACAACTGATGTGATAACAACAAATAGATGGATAAGGATTCATACAGCAGACCGCAGATAATTGAAATAAGTCTAATTATAATGAAAATGAAACAAGTTGAGGGGTATCTCATGCAAATGGAATTCATTAATAGGAGATGCAATATCTGCTGCAAAAACAAAACTAAAGATAAATGCCTGAATACAAATTTCAAACCTCATCTTGATTTGCTGGGTTCCACCGAACAGCATCTAATGACTTAGAAGTACAAATGTGAAGCACACATTTTGATTCATCCTCACACAAACCTATCAAAAACTCAGTGGATGAGAAATCAAAGATAATCCTCAGTATCATAGCATTACAAAAGGGATTTAAAACATAAAAACAAGAAAAACAGAAAAAACAACTTTCCCCCGTCTATAGCAATAGAAGAAATAAATAAACCATCCTCATGAGAAACATAAAATAAAAGTTCTATCAACAAGATTTGATTTGCACATAGAAACTGAACATTCTTTCCGACTTTCTTACAAAATTTTATAGCAAAGAAGTGCGTATTGGAAGAGAGAAGTGTAAATTCAGAAACTTCATACTTGGTGATGCATTTATATTTTGTCTTATTTTATTTTGATGTAATGTGAACACTATTAGTTGTGTTTTATGTTTTTTTTTAAAGCTATCCAATGATGGAGAACATCCAATGATCATGGTAGGATGTGCTTGGGCATGGCAAGGCTTGGGTTTGCTTGCATTTGGGTCCTTCTTGTCCTTTGGGCTGTTTGCTGCATTTCAGTTTGAGCCTTGGCTGCTCTCGGGTTGGGCTTTGGTTGCTTGGTGTTGAGCTTAAAAAGTTGGGTTCTACTTGGTGTTAGCTCACTAATGCTTGAGTTGAAGTTTAGCTCATTATTTAGAGGAGTAATTACACTTCCTAGCTCATAAATTAATAAAGGTATGTGGAGTGGAGCTTGTCTCTTCCTATTCTTGTATCTCTTTGGTTTCTTCCATTAGAGTCAATGCTATGGCGGGTTGTCTTTTCGCTTCTCTGCCCCGTTTCCTGTGTTGGCTCCTCGGTTCTCTCTCTGGCTGGGTTTCCATGGCTTGCTGGTTGGGTTTCCGTGGCTTGCTGGTTGGGTTTCCCATGGCTTCTCTCCCTGTTTTATGTGCAGAATATGAGGGCTGTTGTGGTGTCTTTTGGCCTTTCATTTCCCCAAACCTGATTGGTTTTGGTTGGAGGTGTTATGACTATTTGGCTTTTTTCTTTTGCTTATAAATTGGAGATATTTTGAGAAGGAAAAGGTTGTTGAATATTTGAGCAAAGTCTCTACTAAAAAACATGAGGGTTTCTTCTCTTGGAAAAGATTGAGAGCTTGTTTCACCCCCTTTCCTCCTCTTTATTTCGTCTTGGCTTCTAATCTCTTCTTCTCTACGCAAGTTCCACTCCACCTGTATCCTTCTTAAGCATTTGGAAGTTGTTTGTTGGCTGATTTTAGGAGACATTTGCCGGAGGAGTTTGGTAGGATGTTGGACCCTTTTGCAGTGGTAGACCCTCGATTTGCAAGCCTAAGCACTATATATCTTCCTACTCTCGTAGCATGTGAGAAAACCGCTAGACGGTTGTTCTGAGGAAATCTTTTTTATGTTATTATTTTGTTTTATTTGATTTGACTTTTTGTTAATCCGGATGTTTGTTTGATTGTTTGCAAGCTAAAGTGAATCGAGTTTGATTTTATTTTGTCCTTTTGTTCTCCAACTTGGCTTTTCTTTCTAGTTTGCATGCATCACTTGGCTATGGTCCTTTCAGACACAAGAGACTTTACAAGAAAAAGAGAGAAAAAAGGTTCAAAATCTGTAATATGCATCCCAAGCGCAATTAAATAAGTATTCCATCGAGTCATAATGAATACTGTGTATGTAGAGCAAATATTATCACTGCACAACTTCCCAAATTGTTGTAATCAATTCAGGCTTCATTTGTTAATATTGCGATGCAGGACTATTCCACGCATCCAGCTCATGGATGCTATGACCTTTTTGCGGGTGCAGTGAAGCCCTTCTGTTACGATTGAATCTTATTCAGGGGCTATTGCAATTCTTATACATGACTTGGAAGTGTACATTCACCGAGCATTGCGCCAGACATTGCAAATGTGGAGACTTTTTAAAGGCTTTTTAAAGGCTTTGATGCCACATATTTGAATTGTATTATTGATAAAATTGAAGTTTGAATTATCTGAAACTAAATTGGGTTGATCACTTGATCTTATGCCAATCATATATATTAGCCTAAAAATGTGATATCTATAAATACATAGTCCAAAACTTGCAATGGGAGAAATGTGGCTTGAATTAAATTTCTCTTTTCAATTATAATCTTGTGAGTGCAAGTTTAATGTATGATTCCCTTGAGTGTAGTATAAGTGTAAATAGTAAATACCTAATCTAATTATTTCGCTGTACCAGCATGAGGCCTACTATTTTATCATTTTCGTGAATTCTTTCCTTTACATAATTTCTTTAAATAATGTATTATTTTGCTAGAATTCTTGATTTTGTCGAAATTTGATACAACATGAATTCTAATTTGTTCAGAGTGATGGTGAAATAGATGAGGATATTATCAGCAGAATTCAAGTTGGATGGTTGGAGTGGAGGAATGCATCGGGCTTATTGTGTGATAAAAAAATACCCCTCAAACTTAAGGATTCTATAAGATGGCGGTGAGACCTGCAATGCTTTATGGTGCAGAATGTTGGCCATTAAAAGAGAAGCATAATACTAAGTTAAGTGTGGCAGAGATGAGGATGCTCAGGTGGATGAGTGGCTTTATCCTTAGAGATAGGATACGAAATGAGCATATACGTAAAAAGGTTGGAGTGGCTCCCGTAGAAGATAAGATTAGAGAGAGTCAACTTAGATGGTTTGGTCACATAAAACGGCGGCCTTCCGATGACCCGGTTAGAAAAGTAGAGGTATTAGATTTGACTTATGTTAAGAAAGGTAGATGCAAACCTAAAAGGACTTGGTTAGAAAATATTAGAAATGATCTTTCTTTATTATATTTAAACGAGAATTTAACTTTTAATAGGACACAATGGAGAAAAAGGATTCATGAAGCCGACCCCACGTAGTGGGATAAAGGCTTGATGTTATTGATGGATTCTAATTGTGATTAATAATTTGTAGGTGCTCGTTGATTTTGCATTATTCTAATTTTTTGCAAATTTTTTCAAATTTATTCAATCATTACGTTATCGCTTAGGTTCTTTTTTTTCATTTGAATAAATCAAGTATTTGGATAACTAGTGATCTTTTGACATGTGAATCATAAGTCCCATTCCATGATTACATTCATTGTACCAATCTAGTTTCAATAGGAAACCTAACCCTAAATTATCCTGCTTTGAATAGATGATAGATATTGTAGCCTATTGCTACATCAGCATGTCAATTAAATGTAAGGAATATTAATTTGTCCAATTAAAAAAATAACAAATGATGCAATTTAAATATTAAAAGACAAGTTCAAGTTTTAGACAAACAAATTATAACAATCATGATATTCAAAAGTATATTCCTCCATTTGATGGGAGGTATGATCTTACAAAGTTTTCATAATGCATCAATGATTTAAAAGATTTCATATACAAACACAGCATGCTTTAAAAAAAAAAAATTACAAACACAGCATGCTTAATTTCCATTAAATGAGCCAAACTAAAGCTAATTGGACATGCTCAATCTTTTTGGCAGTAAGTAGCCGCTAATTATTCAAAGCTAATATGACATGAAGTGAAATACTTGTAAATTGGTGAACATATGGATCAAATACATCATCATTAAGTGTGTTTGAATGCTATTAAGGCATTAAAAGTCATGCTGCTAAATATTATTTGTCTTTCGATTATTTATTACTATTAGTAGAATTCAAGTTGGATGGATGAAGTGGAGGAATGCATTGGGCTTGATGTGTGATAGAAAAGTACCACTCAAACTTAAGCGAAAATTCTATAAGATGGTGGTTAGACCTGCAATGCTTTATGGCGCAGAATGTTGGCCATTAAAAGAGAAGCATAATATTAAGTTAAGTGTTGCAGAGATGAGTATGCTCAAGTGGATGACTGGCTTTACTCTTAGAGATAGGATATGAAAGGAGCATATACGTGAAAAGGTTGGAGTAGCTCCAGTGGCATATAAGATTAGAGAGAGTCGTCTAAAATGATTTGGTCACATAAAACTGAGACCTTCCGATAACCCGGTTAGGAGTGTAGATGCATTAAATTTAACCTATGTTAAAAAAGGTAAAGGTAAACCTAAAAGGACTTGATTAGAAAATATTAGAAATGACCATTATTTATTAGATTAGATCTAAATTAGAATTTGACAATGGAGAAAAAGGATTTATGTAGCCGACCCCACGTGGTGGGATAAAGGTCTGTTGTTGTTGTTGTATTATAACAAATTTAAAGTTATTTTAAATTTTAATTTAATAAATTTATTTAAATTTTTAATTATATAAAATTGATAATTACTGAATCAACCGGCTCTTAAAAACTGAAACCAGTTCACCGTTTAGGCGGTCAAACCGCCGGTTCATTGCAAAGCCTATTTAAAAAAAATCCAGACAGGCTAGCCAACCGGTTTCTAGTCAAACCAATCGGTCCGGTTTTCAAAACAATGTTTATTACATCTACAACTTAGGTTGGGCTGGTTTTTTTTTTTTTTTTTTTAATTTTTTTTGTAATCAAATCAATAGGCTGGTCATGAATATTGCTAGGTTGAGCCTTTTACCTTACTGTTAAGAATGTGGAATTATTAACAGTTAAGCTACAATATATTTCATTTTTTTAATAAAATCGAAGTTAGAATAATTTGAAATCAAATTGGATTGATTATGTGCCAATCATATATATTAACTTAATGATGAGCCTATAAATAAATAGTCTGAGGCATATAATGGGAAAAATTAGAATCAATAGCATTTATCATTCTAGTGTCAAGCTTACGTGTGCAAGTTGGACATGTGATTCCTTTCATGTAACAACCTGTATAACTAAATTAATTCCAAGGGAGGTCATCTCCTTGTACTAGCACAAGGCCTAATTTTCTATTACTTTTATGAATTATTTCCTTGGCAAGACTTCTTTAAAATATATGTTAGTAGTTTGCTAGCATCTTTGATCTTGTTCAAATATAATACACATGATATTCTAATTGTGGTGACTAAATTATAATTGCTTGTTGATCTTGTAGATTGTTGTTGTTGATTTTTTGAGATATTGGATCATTGTATTATTGTTTGAGTTTTAACTCGTGTATTTCATGATTTGCACTTAGAAAAACAACTTTTTACTAAACGATCTTTTGATTTGTGAATCATAATTTTGATGTAGGATGATTGTTGACCTCCATAAAAGGTCCACGAGTAGACTAGATTAAAGATGTAAGATGGATGTAGTTCGACTCGTAATCAACTCAAAACACTTGTTTTTATGGAAAGAAGCTCATTTGCCACCAATTTCACCAAATGGACGATCCCGAGAATAAGTAAATGCTTAGCATTTTAAAGGAAGATATTCATGAGAGAATCATAATTGAGCCAAATTAAATAATAATTATTTACAGGATTATGACACATATTTACACAAAGTAAAAAAATTCTTTTAAATTAAATCGAACGAGTCACAATTTGCATAGCGTTTTAAACTTTCAATAAACTTACTTGAATATGGGCCATAAACTGAGCAATACAAATTTTCGAAGTCCACTACAGTTAAACAACCGGACTTTGTCACAGACGCCACATAGATGCCCTAAAGAGTACAAAACATTAAACAATTAAAGGAAGATTCATAATTAGAAATTAAGAACAAATAAATGAATCAAATTTAAAAATAATAGTATTTTTTAATAACTAAATAAAATCAAATATCCTTTCTTTAAAAAGTATTAGAAAAGTGGCAATAATTCAAGTAAAGCCCATCGTGGAAAAACTTTGAAACGGCTATTCCTAGTTTTTCATAGCTTGTAGGAGCATACGGTGTTGAGCAGTGTTTCCTGAATTGCAATCTTAT
Organism: Dendrobium catenatum; assembly: GCF_001605985.2. Classification (NCBI taxonomy): domain Eukaryota; kingdom Viridiplantae; phylum Streptophyta; class Magnoliopsida; order Asparagales; family Orchidaceae; genus Dendrobium; species Dendrobium catenatum. The sequence continues at coordinate 467,812 of NW_021319725.1, read as the reverse complement.
TTTCATTCAACATTCTAGCGTATTTAGTAAAATAAATGGTAGATCAATACAATCTTTGCTAATACAGAAGTTGGCTGACTACTTAAGTCAAGGATCATCATCACTGATTACTTGAGAAATAAATCATGAAATAGGAAGCTCCGGAGCCATAAATTGGATTTCAATTAGCAATAATCCAGAAAATACAAGAAACTGTGAGTATTATAACTTTGAGAGAATTTATACTTATACTTCCTTACTACACCATATAATTTTCTTGCGATTATTCTTAAGGAAATTAAAAAAAGAAAGGATATCAGCATGCTATTCCCATTCCGTGCAACAATATACTTGATCACAAATTACAAGTGGTTGTGATAGAGATTTCTAGATTTAGGGCATGTTAACCTTCAGACGGGCACATGATTATTTTGAGTTTTGAGTTGCTTTTGGTATTTTCATAGCTTTGATTTTAGTTTTTTCACACATATGACTATAGTATTGATCCCTGGTAAGAACTGGTTGCTCTTTAAAGTCTGTGCAAGTTTGATTCAATTCCATGTGTTGGTTTGAAACGGCCCAACCACTAATTTTTAATTCAACTATTGGTCTTTGGCGGTTGTTGTTGGCATACTAATTAGTTATTTACTTCTCTGAAGACTTGTGGTTGTCTATTATTCACCATATCGCTATTTTGGGAAGGTGGTCATTGTATGTCATGTGCTTACCAACCTTTGGGGGAATCCAAACATTCAATTTGGACAACATAAGGTGGATTGGAAACTTGCCTTTTTGCTGAAACTTACTACCAAAAACTTCGTCATCTAACAACCCTAGTTCATAGTTAGGATTTGAGGAAACTATAAATTGTGAGTCGAAGTTTTGATTATAAATAAGGGGTCTCTAGGTATTTAAATGGCATTTAACGGTTCAATAAAATTCTAAATTTTTTTTCAAACTTCCGTGAGTTGTTGAATGTAAGTTTTTTGAGCATAGACAACTGTTAAGGGGAGGCTTAGATCTTTTTTGGTGACTTCCATCCATATTCTTTTTCATCTATATATTTTGTGATTTATTTTTGCATGTATGATTGCAAGTTGATCAAGTCTGTTACAATCTGATTTTCATTATTAATGTATGTGTCCTATTCGCAGCGTGGTTCTTATTGATCTCAATTTTCTATTTTGAATGTTTAAATTATCATTTGCAGCATGTTTTACGAGTTTTATTTTTTGCATTAAAAGTAAAAAAAATTTACCTGACTAAGCTTTGCTGGACGGTGAATTTTGATATTAATGTGTTTTCGTGCATGTCATTCAAGATTTGTATCACGGAAAATCAAGATCCTATAATGCTTTGTATCTAATTGGTATCAAGGCTTACTCCCATAGCACTCTCACACAAATGTAAGCCTCACTTTAACTATATTGTTGCGTCGCATGAGAGCTTCCTATCCATCGTCGCAACCTGGTGCCCACACACATGAGGCGCCTGACCTCATCTTCATTCGAGACATCTCCCGTTTCTCTTTAGTCAACCTCATCAGTGCTTTGCTAGGTTGGGCTTCGTCATCATACTTAGGAACCTCCCTGATGTAAGTTCCGATTAGGAATTTGATATTATCATCCCTCTCTTTTGTGAGGCATTTTTATCTCATTCGGGTAACTTTTCTGTTTCCGCATTACAAAGCTTTGCCTTTGCCTCTTATGGCCTACCTCTTATCAAGCAGTAAAGGTCGACACTCTTCCCTCAACCCCCAATCATTTTCTTCCCTCCTGCATCTTCACTAGCCCAACGATTTCTAATGAATCCTTAATTTTGCCAAGGTTCCTCCACTTACTTCCATACACAAATAACCTACCTCCACTCCTTGCTCCCCCTTCTCATTCCTATGCAAATGTTGTTAGTGAGAATGATGATTCAATTTTTCAATCCTCTCCATCCAACCATTTCTATTTTTTTAGCAAGATCAAGTATAACCTCAACATAAGCACCCATCAAGGTAAATCTATGCTCATCTTCACCGAAGAAGAGATACCTAAGCTTGCTAGGCCTCTATATTTTTCTCCTATTGGTAAATTCTAATTGAGCCGCCCCAAATTAGAGGTTCACAAATATATGTTTGATTTACTTTTACTTGGTAACTAAATCGATTAACACATCTATCCTTGTCATGTTATTATTAGGTTATCTAACAAAGCATACTACACCTTTTCTCTCAAAGGTCATATTATATAAGTGGTGGCCTCATAATGCACATGCTCAGTGGCGGAGCCTGGATTTTTTCTCTGCGGGCACAAAATTTTGACTTTAAAATACCCTCAAGCTTTTTCATTTTAGCTTGAAATTGACATTATGGTTTATTTTTTTTAAATCATACTAATCTATTTCAACTATTTTTCTATCATATATTTTCATATCTAATTTAAATAAAAATATAAATTAAAAAATATTTTATAACTAACAGTAAACATATAAAAAAACTGCATCTTTTTATTATAAAAATATATTAAAAATATATAAAAATTTATAATGAGCATGTTTTAAGCTACTTGATTTCAAATTAAATATTATAATTCTTTTCTAATATAATTTGTTGACTTTAATTACATAAATCTCTTATAAATTAAAATTTGGAGTTTTTAAAATATTAAAAGATTATTGAAATTTGTAATTTAAAAAAATAGTCGTGTGAAGATCGTAAGAGAAAAGTAGTCTCACCTCTCATGAGGGGGAGAGAGAGAGAGAGAGAAAGAGAGAGAGAGAGAGAGAGAGAGAGAGAGAGAAGAAAGAGGGAGAGCTAGGTTGGTGGAGGAGGTTGCCGGCTATAAAAAATTAAAAACAAAAAGGCAAAGAAAAAGGAAGAGAGAGAGAGAGAGTAGAGAGAAGATAGGTAGATTTGATATGAGAAAAGAGGGTGACAGCCAAGGAGTTCTCATACAATAATTTTTTTTTTTTGGGGGGGAGGAGGGGGGGGCCACGAGCCCCCCTAGGCCCACCCTTAAATCCGCCCATGATATGCTAAAATGACCTTCCCATTTTAACTCTATCGACGAACTATGGATCACTCCAATTTGGATTGCATTCCCTATATTTCAACCAATCCACTTTATATTCCATGAATTCTATAATTGGCAAACCTTTACAAGTGGACAATGCTACTACTTATCTTTCAAGGCCTTTTGTAGCAAGAGTTCTAGTAGAACTAAAGATTACATCTCAATTAGAAAATGAGGTGTTGATTGACTCCTCAACTGGTGGATATTGGCATATGATTGAATTTGTACAAAAAATCCCATCATATTGTTCAACTAATACAACTTTTGAGCATATCTAGCTAAATGCTTCAAGGCTCATCTAAATATGAGAAAATCTAATTATCATGTGCAAGAGGAACAATCAAATTAATAGATCCATCCATCTACCACTTATGAAGCCACTCATTTATTAGGTCAGGTCTTCAATTTAGCTTCTCCTTTGGAATTGATGTCTCTTAAGCCTGCCCCTATTAACCTATAAAGATGGCTATTACTATATCTACAAGCATTACCATTGACTATAATCTACCTATTCAAACAATACCTCATCTTCCTTTAATTTATGAACATAGTGATGATCAAGATTCTTAGAAAACATATGATTCTAATCAGAGCACTGAGTATGACACCGAAGTAAATATAAGATTTTAAATCATGTTCTCAAACAATGTTAAAATAGAAATATATATATGATATAATATATATATCAGGCTTCAAGAGAGACAATCCAAATAAATCTTTTTGGAGTTTGCACGTTCCTCATAATTGTATATCATAGGCTATCATGCGATCTTTATCTTGACTCAAATATTTTCCTTTTTCTCTAGCAATTCTAGGTAATTGCTCTTGTTCTACTCATATAATTACCTAGCTATAAATATTTTGCTTTTGAGAAAATAGCAAGGTTTGACTTTTAATAGGACACAATGGAGAAAAAGGATTCATGTAGCCGACCCCACGTAGTGGGATAAAGGCTTGATGTTGTTGTTGTTGTTGAGAAAATAGCAAGGTTTATAATTGCATCAAAATGACTAAAATGTGGAAGGACAATTAATTAATCACCAATGGGATAGAATTTTGGCTACTTGGTAAGGGTAATTCGCTATATTGTTAGCAAAGCTAATTGGCCACTTTTCATCAACATACTTTGTGATTAATTTTTTCATGTGTGATTGAGATTTGATCATATCTGCTGCAATCTAGCTATCCTTATTGCAATGTGAATCCTATCAGTTACATGGTATTACACTTATCTCAGATTTTTAGCAATATTTTAGCTTTATATTATCTTCAATTATTATTTAGAACAAATTTTAATTTGATTTTTTTTATTTATAAAAGGACAGTTTTTTATTTACTAAGAGTTTGGTGGACTACAATCTTTTGATCAAAACTCATCAAAAGTGTTGTCTAGGCATTTACAATGTAATGTGCGATGCATCCAAGGTATCTTAGAACCATATCTATATTCGCTTCAAATGAAAGCGAGAATGAAAGAGCTTTAAGTACAAATAATTAAGAAACTACATAGAATGTGCTTTAAACTGCAACTAAAGAATAACTGGCATAGAAAACTCCAATCCTCCAACAGATACTCCTTTACTTCGTGACAAGTGAATGCCAAAGAGTAGTTATGCCAACTAAAACTAAGAAAGCAAATCAAATAAGTTATTGTAATACATTTCTGAAATGTTAACAAGGCAAAGGTGTTAAACTAACACTTAAAAAAAAAGGTGTTAAACTAACCTTGGAGTCAAATTCCAGACCTGAAATTCCCTCCCTACAAAACAGCGAGCTTACAGTAAATGAATCCTTCAAATGAAAAGGAAAGGGGGGAAGAAAAATAACTGGTGAATAGAAATGACAACTTCCACCCACATGATTAAAACTACAACGAGCAATCAGCAATCAACAATCACAAATAAGTGAAGAATGTCATGCCCAATTATTACTTCTTGGGCATCCTAGTTTTGGGGAATTTGCAGCAAGAAACAAGGACTAAAATCCCAAAAGCAGAGCCAACAACAACAATCCTTTAATACAATCCCAAAAGTAGAGCCTTGAAGATAAAATAGACTTGTTTATGAAAGTAAAGGGCCAGCTTCGGCCAATAAGAACAAGTCTACAGACGGTGTACAAAAGCTCATATGGAGCAATGAATTAATTATTTGAAGATTCTCAGGTGGAGCTTTTGAATTACATATACTAGGGGCCTCACTGATATAGAAAATCCCTTAATTGAACTGAACATTGGAATGGACAACCTTTTATATTTGGGGACCTAAGTTGAAATTTCTGGTTTTACATTTTATTTTAACCTTCTTTTAGCTTCCTCAAATGTAACGGCTGCCAACTGATAGGCTAAGTGAGGAGAATTCTTCTTTGGTGGTATGAAGACCGTCAACTTTGCGAGACTGAACTTACCACAGATTTAAAAATGAAAAACCTCATACTTAAAATTTAATGAGCGTGAGATGTTAAGGAGTCACATAAACAATAGGATAGCAAATCCAAATCCTTCCGCAAATGAAAATTACGTTATCAAACTTTATATATTTTCTGGTGGATTAAACACACCTGAACATTTACACTAAATATGTCAAGAATAGCCATGGGTTATACTGAAGCTCCTGAAGGAAATATTGAGTTGTCCTGGGTACTTATTGGCGCACACAATAATGCCCACAATAGTTGCTTAAGGATTTTATCAATATAAAATGCTGAAGTTATGCAGAATAGAATGTGTATGAAACTCAAAAACACACACGCAGTTAAGCTCGAAATATGGGTGGCATAAACAAAACCATATATTCATTCATCAATATAAAGAATGAGGACACTATGATGAATAATGGAATTCCATAATCTGACCTTATAAAAGGGTTTGGCCTATTTTGGTTTGCAGCACTTATAACTCGTGCAGCCTGAAATGCAAAATACTATTTTTAATGAAAAACGGAATACTATAACTGCGAAATAACTAATTAATATTTGTAAACCTTAACTCCGTAGACTATTGGTCATCCACCACCAAATATAACGAAGTAAACAAAGTAAACTAGTAGAATGAGAAATCGAGAAGAGTCACTTACGTGAGTTGGACAGTCAGGGCGAGAGCAGCAATTATGCCCAAAAGACCTAACCTTTCCACATCAAGCAAAAATATAATCAGGCCTGAGAATGAGAGAAAAACCGAAAGGCATATCCAAGTAGCAGAAATATTATCCACTGTTTATGAGGGAATAGATGAGCTCCATGAAAACCCTAATGTTGATTAATGCAATTTTTGAGGGTAAATAAGGTTAACGATACGAACTTCGGCATACAAATCAAGGAGCAGCTGGAAAGAATCACGCCGGAACCTAGAAGAAAATCTGCCATCCAGTTCAAGCGCGCTTCTCTTCCATACAGGCCTGGAAGGTAATAAGGGCAAATGAAGAAGCAACCCCGATGCGTCAAGGTTTCCTAGTGGTTAGTTGCTGGTGTTATAACTTACCGGCATAAACTCCTTGAGTTTTCTCGAGAAACAATAGGGACGGTGAATCTCTGCATCAGCGGATATGTTGAGGCCGAGCGGCAAAAGGCAGGCTACTTTGCCCGCCAAAAATCATATAAAGAACACGAGAGGGCGACAAGGGGTGTAAGGGCGTCAAGCAGTCGGCAAATTATTGCATCAGTTCACGCGACGCGGAAAATAAGTTCTTACATACAATAAAATAAAAATTTTTCATCTCACATGCGTTTTTTACTGCCGTTTTGACTTACGTTTTTTAATTTTGTTTTAGTTAGCGTTAGTTGCGCTTTTATTATGCTTTACCTACGTTTTTGACTGCACTTTTTTTTTTTTTTGGGACATTTAGGCCATTTAGGCAAACTCACACACACAACGCATACACAAATACTCGAACCCAAGACCTCTTAGTTGGAAGCATAAGCTCTCAACCAACAAGCCAAGTTGAGCTGTGTTTTGACTGCACTTTGTCCTGCATTTTATCTGTGCTTTTGTTACGCTTAATTTAAAATAACATTTTATTAATACGCGGACCTATTTCCACATCCGATGACCGGATGCAATAATTTGCCCAAGCAGTCACCCAACATAGCTTGAGTGGTAGCTCGTCTTGATCCTTGAGCTTGATTAATTTCTGTCTTAATTTTAAACTAATTATAATTTAAATTTTAATTAGGCTTAGAGGTGTAAAAATTTGACATGATCCAAAATTCGACCCGGAAAAATCAGAGTTTGGGTCAACCCGTTTGTAAAATGGGTTGGGTTCGGGTTCAAATGTTTGACCCGTTTGAAAAAACGGATTGGGTTCGGGTCAACCCGGAAACCCGAAATCAACTTGAAGTTAACCTTAGTCTAGGTCTGTAAGCTCGCGTTGTGCCATAGTCGCATATCACGCGACTAAGTCTGTCTCAACTCTCACGCAATCAGCCGATCAAGCCCAACCAGACCCCACTCATCACGCTCCCAATGGCCCCAACCCATTCAGTGCCTTGGCCTGGCAGCCTTCAGGTCCAGGGTGGACCACGCGGTACTATGGATTGGCCGTACAAGGCAGCGCCTCGACCCGACCGTCGTCCGCTTCATATTGGTCGTGTGAGGCAGCATCTAGACTTGGCAGTCGTCCGTCTCATCGGATTTCGTGTCAGGTCATGTCAACCCAACAACCCGGCGAGTTGGGTCTGGGTTGCATTTTTTATCCCGTTTGCAAAAAATGGGTCGGTTCGGGTTCATGTCATATAGGGTTTAGGGTGCCGAGTCAATTCTTGATTCAACCGAAACCCGACCCGTTCACCCGAATTGACACCCTTAATTAGGCTAATGATCAACGAGATAAAAAATTAAAAATCAGCCAAATCACTTATTAGTCGAGCGACTTACCTATTTTAAGTAAGTTGTCCATTCGACGGGCGACTTACCTAGTTTAAGTAAGTCGCCCGTCAACAGGAGACTTGTATTTTTTTATTAAAATAATAATCAATCAATTTTATACAGTTGTTTATCAAGATTGGGCTTACAGCTGTACTAAATTGGATTGTAAATTTTATATGCCATGAGCTGTGAAGCTGTACGGAGTAGTCACACTCTATGGGGTGTAAAGTTGCAAGGAGTAGCTCAATGGCTTCCATAAAGTGATGCAATAGTACGACGAATGGTATGTAAATCAATTTGTGTGGGTTTCTCCATACGAGGTTGGCGCCTGAACTCGGCGATGTTTTTCCATATCATGATCGGCTGCCATGAAACCTGAAAAAAGAATACATGTGAGATTGCAATGATATAATGTAATAAATTCAAGTAAGAACGTTTTCAAGTTATAAATACAAAATAAATTAAGAGAATAGAATGAAATTGGAAGTTATGTAGGGAAAAAAATTATGCATAAAAAACAAAAAAGTAGCATAGAGGCATACCTGGTAGGAGACATAGTTCGAGTCAGACCTACTAAGTGGCATGCACTGTAAAACCTGTTGCTTTTTTGTCTTGGTTCATCCATTGTGTGTAGTCTTCCTAATCTACACCTAAAAGGGTGGGATAATAGGGTGAAGTCCGAGTGTTGGGTTATAGGTCTGCCACCATGCCCTATCAGGTATGTTATGGAACTTTAGGGATGTCAATTTTTGACACAGACCTGAAAAATCCGGATTCGGGTCAACGCGAACCCGAAACGGGTCGGGTTCGGGTTGAACAAATCAACCCGTTTTAAAAATCGGGTCGGATTCGGGTTGACCCAGTAACCCGAAATTGACCTGAAAGTGACACGAAAACTCATATTTGACCCGAAAACACGAGATTGACCCTTTTTTTACCCGATTTTGACCCGAAAATTAACAATTTTAGGTCAACTTTGGTCAACTTTGGGTCATTCGTGTCGGGTCGGGTTGACCCGGACCCGAATCGGGTCGGGTTCGGGTCCGGAAACCTGACCCGTTTTTAAAAATGGGTCGGGTTTGGGTTGACCCGAACAGTGCCGGGTCAGTTTCGAGTTCGACCCGAACTCAACCCGCCGACCCGAATTGACACCCCTATAGAACTTCCCAACATAAGTAAGTCGATAGTTATTTAGTGTATAATACTTTGATGCATATGTAATGTGACTTCAGCTGAGCATAAATATGCAACTAATTATGTGTGCACATAGCAAATGGTATATGATTATTTTTTTGCAAGTGCATATACATTTTTCATCACCTACCAAGTATACCCTGTATAATTGGAAGGAAATATCAAAAACTTTAAACTCATGCATATTAATTCTAATAGGTTATGGTAACCTCATAGCTTCATGTTCTAGTTTCTTAAGCATTGAATGAATGTGTGGTTGAAATAGAAGTAATTCTATAAGGTACATGAAAAATATAGAGGAGATCATTGAACTCATCCGGTGATATCTTTTTTTTATGTGCTTTCTTTCTTTTGTGTAATTAATGAAAATGAGTATAATTCACTTGTTATTCATGTCTGACAAATTTCTTTAGTTTTGTATTGATAGTGTAAATAAAATATGAAGTACTAATGAGTTATCTTCATCAATAATTTCATAATATTTTCAATATAGCATGTCTTTATTTAATGCACATAGTGATCATATATATAGTTAAAATCATGTGTAATGTGGAGCTTAGAATAAGAAGGCTGGCACAACAATGTATGTTGGATTGGTATGATGCAAGTATATGCATAGTACTTTTAATTTATCAAATTTGTAGATATGAATTATCATGAAGGGTTTTAATAGTACACGCTTTGCTTATTCTTTTAAGATTCTCATAGGGTGACAGACTATGAGAGTTTAGAGTATCACAATGTCATGCTTATAGTCGAATAGAGCGGCTCGACGAGACAAATCCAACGAGCCCAAGATCATGAAATTTCAACATCATTAAGACCTTAAGATATCTAGCGAACAGACCATGATCAAGGGATTCAACATCGGCCGTCCATACAAACCACTCATAAAATACCTTTGATCTTCCTCCTATTTACATATCATATCACTCTCAGAAATCTATAAATAGACTTCTCACTTCTCATAAAAGGGGACCCCAAGCAGGAGGGCAAGAGAGAGATCGGAGATCGCGCGCTCTTGCCTTCTTGTTCCTCCTCGACCACTGGCCGGACTTCCGCTCAGACCATTGCCTGGCGCCAGAATTCTACCGGACCATCACATGACACCGGAGTTCTATCGGACCACCACCCAACGAAGGACTTCCGTCGAACCACCGCCCGATGCCAGAGTTCTGCTAGACCACCACCCAATGTCAGACTTCCGCCGAACCACCCCCCGATGCCGGAGATACGCCATACCACTGCTGGACACTGGAGTTCCGCTAGACGCCGGAGTTTTGCCGTACCACTGCCCGACGCCGGAGTTCCGCCATACCGCCGCACCGCCGCCCGACATCGGAGTTCTACTAGACCACCACCTGGCGCCGGAGTTCTAATGAGCATTTTGTTTGATATTGAGGATAAGGCATCTTGCATGGGGATGAAATCAAGGATAAGGATATTGAAGAAACGAGTAATTAACTAATTATAACATAATACAAGAGTGCCTTGGTCGGTTGTCTATTGCTCCATGAAGGAGCACCATTTCAGTTGCCTCAGAGTTATTGTGATGATAAGAAAGTATATGAGGAGGTTGTTGATACTGATCTACGAACGAGTAGATATTGCAAATAAGTTCAACTATATTTCGTGAGCAGATTCTTTCATGGATAGTGAATCGGATTTCTGATAAGCAAAACAATCTCATTAGAAACGTGTAGCCTGCTCATATTGATTTCAGGTTGTTTTTGCTCATAAACCTCTGGGCCATTGCTTCATCCTTAATCACAACAGAATAAACAATTAACAACTGGAAAATGAATACTTGAAAAATGAGAATAATTTCAGAAGAATATGCAGCTAATCGGGCCGATATCAATCAGATGCTTAGCCTTATAATCAACACTTTCTACTTCAATTCGGAGATCTTTCTTCAATGAGCTCATCAGTCCATCGCCTTCACAAAAGTATGATGATTCCTTTTCTTTTAAAAAATAAGAATTAAATCATACTAAAATCATTCCTAAAATTCAAATTGAATAGAAAAAAATAAAAATTAATCCATTTAAACACATTTAAATGAAATCAAATTTAATTTCATAGTTAAATAAAATCAAATTAACTTGATCATATTTAAATGATCCCTAAAATCAAATCAGTTATAAAACTAAGCAAAATTAAATCCAATATACATATTAAAATTGAATCAAAATTAAAATCTAAACCCAAACTACAATGAACTAAACCAACAACAACAACAATAATAGCAACAACAAGACTTTTTCTGGGTCAAACAATGAACCAAACCAATTAATTCAAAATCATATAAAACTCAAGCCATAGACGTTCAAACTGAATAAAAGCTAATTAAAAAAACTCAAAATAAACATAAATAAATCAATCTTAGAATAAAATTAAATAAATCAAATTAAATCAATTCAGTCACATCAAAATAATTCATAAAAATTAAATAAAAACTAAAAAGTTAATAAAAACCAAATCAATTAATACATTCAAATGATACAAAATTTAATTTCAAAGTTAAATCATATTAAAATCCTTCTCAAAATAAAATCTAATATAGAGCTGAGCAAATTCAAATCAATCATATACATTCAAATTAAATTGGGCCAAGCAAACATGCTAATATTCTGTTTAGAACAATTCTCATACCATTGATTTTTCCCAACTCTCACAATGTAATATGTTCTATATGATATATACTTGCTACATTGAGCCAAGACCCTCCCCTCGAGGAAGAGCTTAATTTGTAATTGACTACCAACAATAGTAGAATTCTTTTAAACTGGGCTAAGCCCCGCAATTTTTTCCGTTTTTAGGATTTTCCACGTAAAAATCATGATTTTTTTTATGACTCTTGCATCCCTCTCTATTATATGTTTGTATGTTGGATATTCATAGAAAATTAGGACACTAAACCCTCTCTCTCTCTCTCTACTGTTGCGAATGTTCTAGGATGCAACAATTCATAAAGTAGGTTGCAAAGATTTGGAAAGAGACGGAACCAATTCGAAGAAATTGTACACTTCAAAATTGCAGCAAATAATTCATTTAAGACCTTCCTCCTTTAAATCACACAAATCTCTTTCTTTTTCTTATACACATAAGATCGCGCAGAGAGAATGAAAAGGACGAACAAACAAACATTTAGACCGGCAACAAGCCAGTAGAAATAATCCAGATGAGCTCGGTTTAAATTATTGGAGAACCAGCTCTCGCCAGTAATGCTCATTGTCGCTTTATCAGTCACGTAAACAAGGAAGCTATTAATGAGATTCCCGACACCAAATATGCTGATGCAGAGAGCAACCCCCAAGCTCCTCAGCGCATCAGGCATTTGATCATAGAAGAACTCTTGCAGGCCACCAATGCTAATGGCCGTTGCAATGCCCATGAGAATGTACTGAGGAAACAGCCACAATATACTCATAGGCAGTACTGAGTTTGGCTCGTCTACTAAACCAAATTCTCTTGCAGTTTCAAGCCTTTTTATCTCAACCAGAGCTGATATAACCATCACAAATATTGAAATCAGCAATCCTGTGCCTATGCGTTGAAGCATCGTGAAGCCTGAAGGAATTCCTGTAACATTTCTTGCTAGAGGAACAGCGATGCGATCGTAGATAACTATAGTAAAAGTAACAACGGCACTATTGAGGCCCTGAAGCCCTGCTGCTGGAATTTGGAAATTTGATCCTATTTTCCTGTACAGAGTGCCACCTTGTTTTGTAAAGAAAGTTTCGAACTGGGCTAAGACAAGTGTGTAACCTACGCAGCTTGCCCAAATTGGAAACAATCGAAGTAGACCTTTAGCTTCTTCTATCTGGTCGGTATTTAGATTTTCTTCACTAGCCTCAAGTCTGCTTGGGAAACAAACCGGTTAAATAGGGGAAATTATTGGGTTCGGACACTTTATTGAGCTCGGTATTGTGAAGTACTGAGTTCGGTACTTCACAGTACTGAGCACGGTACTTCACAGTACTGAGCACACTGAGCTCAGTACTGAGCAGTACCGAGTTTGGTACTGCTCGATTCTGAGTTTAGTACCGAGTAGAGGGTGACGTGACATATTTTCATTGGCTCCAGACAATGTCCGGTGTCCGAACCCAATAATTTCCCGTTAAATAGGCAGTATTGTTAGCATCAAACACAGCACCAATATGATAAATATACATTGTTCAGGGAGGTATAAATAACATATTCGAGTTAATTGGCAACCCAAAAATTAGATGAGGCGAGTCCTAATGCCTCAAAATGTAGGTTCTTTATAAAAATGTAACTCCAAAAAACTCATAAGCTATCGGCCATTGCTTATCTGTAAATTATAATAACTGATAAAAAACTGTTAATATAATCTTTATCTATTTATTATATTCAGCAATTCTAAGGGGCTCTTTGGCTATCAGATTTATATAAGATTTGAGCAAAATTTAGCGTAAATCCTATTAAATGGGATTTGAGAATCCTGTAAATCTTACGGCTGAATTACTAAAAATAAATAAACAATTAACAATATAATTAATAATCAAATACTTATTAAATAAACACCTAAATTAGTAATTAGATAATTAGTACTATAATAAGTAATTAAATTATTAGTTAAATTATTTAATAAGTAAGCTAAATTCTAATTATATTATTTATCATTATAAATTTTATTAATAGTATTTAAAACTGAAATTAAGAAGTAACTCGTGAATTAAATTCAAAACAAAAAACAAATTTAAGTTTTTAAAATCTAACCGCCTTAAATTCTGAATTATGTTGCCAAATAATTTCAGTGGATTTAATAAAATTTAGCATCTATCTTGCCAAAGAGTATTGGGGATTTAATATATCTAAGATTTACTAAATTCCAATTTCAAGTATTTACTAAATCCTACTTGTTACCCTAAGAAAATCAATTTGGGCAGCTGATATTAGTTTCAGTGTTTTTTTTTTCTTTTCAAAACTACAATAAAGTCAACCCCAGATTTGATTTAAGGAGAAACAGGAAAACGTTTACCTGGGTTGATGGGATGACTCAGGGCCGTGCTCATCTTGTGCTTTTGCTTTAAATTTGACCGAAGAAAACCTCTGAATCCTCACCAAAGTGGCAAGCAACTGACTAATTTGAGCATAGGAGCTCTTCTCTTTTAGGGTATAGCAGCGGTAGAACCTGGAACCCATCAAGAAAACGGTAAAAGAAGCACTCATAAGAACACACGGGATTCCAAAACCAATGCCCCAATTTACGTTTTCCTGTACATAGCTGAGGATGATGGGAGAAACTATCATTGGGAGACTCAATCCAAAGATCCACCAATTGAAGAATGAACTCCTCCACATACTCTCCTCACTGTCAGTCTCATCGAACTGGTCTGCGCCAAAAGCTTGAGAACAGGGCCTATGGCCGCCCTGTGCAAACGCCACAAGATAAAGAGAAAAATAAAAAAGCGTCACTCTGAGAGTAGTCGGAGGGCAAGCAGCATAGCTCATGGTCTCCTCCCCTTCACTGTAGCAGTTGGAGCGATTTGGCAACACAGCAGAGAGCGAAAGCAGGCCAAGACCCTGTGGTTTCATTTCCGGTGAAATAAAGATCTGATTTTTATAATGGATTAATGGTAGGAGATGGGATATAATTGAAGGCGAGAGCGCACCAAGACGTACAGGATGGCGGAAACGATGATGGTGCGGTAACGGGAGAGGAAAGAGTCAGATACCAGAGCGCCGAGGATGGGAAGCATCATTGAGGCGCCACTCCAAACGGTAACAGCGGCGGCGGCGGAGGCATTAGACTCGCCGAGAGGGCCCGTCATGTAGGTTATGAGGTTGAACATGATGCCGTTGAAAGCCACCCTCTCCGCCATCTCCATCACTGTTTGAATCCATTTAAGGATTAGAACTTAATTTGGCCAAGTAGGCAAGAAGCTAGCTTGTTGCAGCGATTTTACCTAGAATGAAGGAGGCGGCAACCCACCGGCCCGAATCCTGTTTGGTGATCGTACGGCCTCTGTAGTCCAGCACACCGTCCATGGCCACCGGCTTCCCGAGAAGGGGGTAGTTCTCCATGCTTCGCCGCCTCAGTCTCCTACTCTCTAACGGGACAAATGAAAGACCTTTTGGCACTGTAGTGAACTGCAAGCGATGGGGAGTTGATTGAAAGGCCGCAAGTGTCAGAGTCAGCAGAGTCAGACGCAGCTGGCATCGCGCAATTTGGTTTTGTTAAATTGTTCATGACGGCAGTGGGCCGGCCGTCCATTATTGTTGGATGAATGTTACCTTCATTCATCTCCAGTAAGTAATAAATCTAATAATCTTGATAGATTAGTGATAATTCAATTATATTTTTTTAATAATGATAAATTCAACATGCTCGGTTGATAAGAAAAGAGAGAGCGAAGTAGGACGGATGCACGATTGTCTACATTGCATGTATTTACGGCCGTTTGTGAACGGTTGATAACAAGTTTTGACTGCTAATTAAGAAATTTTGGATTCGAGTTTTATATATGTGATATGTATGAGTTTGTCTTAATTGACCTAAATATTTTAAAAAAATTATTATGTGCGGAGTCAGGACGTTGAGCTATGTTGCGACTCCAATCAAATGACAGCGTGTGGCTAATACATACTGTGTATTAGTTATGTATTAGCTGGTATACACTGCATATTATAATACACATTATTGACACCGTCCAGGTAGGGGTCTCGACGAATCCACGTCGAGGATTCGGTGACGGGACCCAGAACTCCTTGGGGGAGGGATCACCACCTGAAATCCTTCAAGATACATAAACCCAAAAACAGAGTAAAAACTACTCAAATATTATTCATCTCAAATCTATCTCCATTACATGACATTGGCTACCTATTTATAGCCCAAAAGAAGAACATACTAGGCTACACAAAACAAATGAAAGCACTAAATCTATGTAGCCAGATAAGCTACCAAATGGATTGAATTATCCTGAAGTTAACACAACTAATGGCTCAGCTCCGGCGTCATACTACCGTAGTAGGAGGAACTTCGGGATCATAGAAAGATGTCTGTTGTCCACAAGAAGGAGGCGGGTGTGGTTGGCTAAACTAGCCTGGATACTTCCACTCAGTGTCATTCACCCCGTCTAAAAGAAACTTCAACATAAGCTGGAGTTGATGAAAGTTTTTGATGAACTTAAGGGTTTTGTTCTTTTTCCTTTCTTTCTCATCCTTATCATTAGAATTCTCCTTCTTAGTTAGCTCATTCAGTTGGTAATTTTCAAGGTTTGAATCAAACCCGACACCAAACTGATCAACCATGCCAATATCAGTATCCAAAGCGAGCGCCTCCATGCACTTTGTATTAGAATGTACAAAGGTATCAAGGTGTTTCCCATGATCTGCTTGAATCATACCGAGTCTAATATCAATGATGGAAAGCATGCTCATTGTCCTATCAGGAATGCTAGGCACGACTAGCTTCGGCTGGGAATCCATCTTGCTCTCATCATCATCATCATCATATGTGGGTTGCTCTAGATCAAGAATTTCATTGAACATGTCGTCATCGTACACGTCGTACACCGGCTCATCGTAGAGAGGCAAGAACGACGAATTCGGCAATGGATCTTCAAATTCTTCAAAGCCGAACTCAACTGAGGGTGAAGTGGAAGATATCTGATCATCTGAAATGTCCTCGTCGTCGTCGTCGGTTCGTAAAGATCTTCGTTCAATCTTTGACAATCTTAATTTAAGTCGGGCAATTTCTTGTAGAAGATCTTCGATTTCTTCTTCTTGACATGATGGCTGTCGAGTCCGACGAGGCCACATCTTGCTCTGTAGTGCAAATCCACAAGGTTCTGGGAAAAGTGAACACGCAAAAACAAATCCTAATTTTCAAAAATGATGCTGCCAGTCACTGTTTAATAGGCTGAAAAGCTTTTGTCTCTGGCGGTCCCGTTCGGATCCCAGACGCACTCCACCAAGAACTACTGCTCACAGACGATCCTCTCTAAGCAACTGGAAATCCACCGGTCACTTCAAGAAATAATTATTGAAGTATGCCTTGGAGAAGATTGGCTATCACTGGGATCTATTGGCAGTCATAAATCTAAGATCGAAGGCAACAATTCTTGCAGACACAGCGGATTCAGTTTATGGAAGAAGAAGGACAACAGCTTTTCTTATGGGAGATATCAAGAAATACTCAGACATAAAGGGGGTGGAGGAGAAACGAGTGGTTGAAGACTTTTAGTAGTTGCGGAGAAAGATCTGGAGGAGGAGGGCTTATGCTAACATGGGGAAAGTTCGGCTGAAGGTTGTGAAATCTATGGTTGCTACTTAAGGTAAGAAGCTGAAGGTAGCTGTAAAGGGAATCAAGCCCAAGTCTGCAACTCTCTGCTTTAGTTAAAAGAATGAATATAAAGAAGCCCCTTGCAACAACAAGATCTGTGAAGAAAGGTTCCCAAAAGCGAAGTCGGTGAAGAAGACAACACCCTTCTTGGCTACCGGACCACGCTTCTTGACTACTGTTCAGCCTTATGGGGTGACGATCCGCTCGGAACAAACTACACAGATGTGTTCTTCAAGGAGGAGGAGCAACTCTGACTGCTGACTGTTTGAATGTAAGTGGAGATCGTTGTTTGGGGCGGGAGGGGGATGGGATGCGAGCAAATGACGTAACGACGGACAAGAATGCCAGCAACTTGCCGGCTCTGATACCAAATGACACCGGCCAGGTAGGGGTCTCGACGAATCCACGTCGAGGATCCGGTGACGGGACCAAGAACTCCTTCTTGGGGGAGGGATCACCACCTGAAATCCTTCAGGATACAGAAACCCAAAAACAGAGTAAAAACTACTCAAATATTATTCATCTCAAATCTATCTCCATTACATGACATTGGCTACCTATTTATAGCCCAAAAGAAGGAACATACTAGGCTACACAAAACAAATGAAAGCACTAAATCTATGTAGCAAGATAAGCTACCAAATGGATTGAATTATCCTGAAGTTAACACAACTAATGGCTCATCTCCGGCGTCAATTATGTACTAGCTATATATTAGTTGTGTATTGGCATGTACTAGTTATGTGTTGATGTATATTAATTATGTATTGATGTGTACTCAATATGTATTATATTACACAATATATGCTAACAAATACAAAGCTAATACACATCAATACATAACTAATACGCATTGTCATTTGATTCGAGTTCAGATGTAGCTCTACGTTTGGATTCTGCATGTAATAATTTCTCGTAGTCATGCCCAACATGAAAAGGAATCCGTACGGAACATATATAAATTTAATATTTTATTATTAAAAAAAAGCAATTGATGATGGATATCAAACCCCATAGTGTCAGATTTAGATTTTGTTTGGGATAAATTTTTTACTATTTTCTAAAGTAATTTTTTAATGCACTTTTTTTTACTAGAAAATTGCTTTAAAAATTAGTAAGAAAATAATGACAAACAAAGCTTTAATGACCACAATTCAGCTGAACATAATCTGAATTTAACTGAGCCAATGAATGTAAAACTCCTCTCTTCAGCCCGTGAACCTCAGCTCGAACCTACCTCAATCATCATGACAATCTTGCACTGACGCCTCATTCTCTCGCTATTTAACAGAAATCTATGCTAGGACATAAAATTTCTCATTCGCTTTTCCTTATCACAATTGCCAAATCCTCATCTTCTTCACCCACATTGACAAAATATAAATTGAAAATCTTCCCCTACTTGTTTTTTTTTTTCTTCTCTCGAGCTGCAAAGAACTTAGATTGAGTCCTCGCCTTCCCCTTTTCATGCTCGACTCAAAGTTGACAACAGAGTTGCCAAAGTCTCTCCCTCATCGCCTTCTCCACTTTTGTGAGTACGAGGAGTTAAACTTATAAAACTTTTATGTACATGTAATATGTATGTACATAGGTACACATAAGGGTATGTGTAATCACAACACCCTCATGGGCCCCGGTGAACATGTTGTAGGAACACACGTGACGTTTAGAGATGCTGCGCGGGTCAGTAAATTTGAATCTGATCCTCCTAAACTGGTAAATAAGAGTCGACAATGTTCAACAAATAATTATAAAATGCCCCCAAACAGCTGCATGGGCCCGACAAACATGTTATTAGTATACACGTGACATTTAGGGATGCTGCGTGGGTCAATAAATGAACATAGTTCGAACCCGATCTTTCTATATGGATAAATAGGAGTCGACAATGCTCGAATTATCAAACAGTATACACGCACAGGCTTTTGGTAGAGCTTTACATGTAGATAATTAAACTATGCTAATTTCTAATTAGGTTTCACTTATTTTAATTTTTACTGATTTTTAATGTTTTTATTTATGTATTGACAATCGATTGGAAGTTGGAAGTTGGCGAACCCTTGTTTCTTCTTCCCCATTGATAGAATATAAACAAAAAATCTTCCTCTATATTTTCTTCTCCCAAGCTGCAAAGCCCTTTCATGAGTCCTCACCATCTCCTCCCTCTTTCAACTGGGCAGTAAACAAGTTCCTTCTCTTCTCCTTTTTTTCATGCTCAACTCAAAGTTGACGACAAATGCTTCTACGAGTTTTCATTCTTTTTTTTCATTCCTTTCATCAAAGCCCCCAATAGTGTAATGCCTAAACCTAAAAGAGAAATTTTAAACTAATTTATTAAAATACATGTAAATTCCCAAGTAATTATTTATTTCATCATAACCAGCTAATTATTCAATAATATAAACGGTAACTCACAGCGTGCACTAAGAGATTTCTGCCAAAATAATTAAATCTCAATAGTTTAGATTACAATGATTGCAACAAAAGTTCAAATACATCTTAACTACAAAAAAAATTATAATTTTCTTTCAAGACGAAACTCGATCTACTTAATAAAACTGAAATGTTATAAACAATGGAATAAGTATAAAACTCAGTAAGTCAATCATATCTTTCTCCAAAATTGAATTCAATTCATAATAAAAAATACAGTTTAAAATAAAATCTTAAATACTATTTAACTTGCAATTTTACACATGCTCATTCATATATGAGAGAGAAATACAAAAATGCATGTGTATTAATGCCCCTTATAACTCTCATATTTCACCTCCCACCTGTTCAAGACAGATGCGGAGTAGAGCCAAAATAGAGATATAATACAAAACCAATTCAAAGCCAAAACAGTATAATTCAATTAATATAGAAGTCTTTCCATCATGAGCTTAAGCAGAGAATCTCATAATATATTTCCTTTCAAATTAGAGCTCCAGAAGGGGACGAAAGGCATGATAATGCGAATTTAGCATATAACTAAAAGCTCAAAATAACTAGAAACTAAATGCCAACTTTTATTAAAAATCCCCACATTTCAGTTGCAGGTGTTCAGAATTTTACCAAATTTACGAACATTGTGTAAAATGCTAAATTAATGTACTTTATCACTCAAATGCCCATATTTTCCTTCTCCCTCTCACAGTAGCTGTTGTATCTCTCCTATCCTTCCTCTTCGATTCTTTTTCTTACAACAGCCATGAGAGAAAGTTATTGGCTTTTTCGCAGTGCCGAAAACCTCCTCCCTCTCCCTCCTCCCAAAACTCTAGCCATTAATTAGTTTGCTCCAAGGCAAAAGCGATAAGCCATCTTTCCATCTTTCCATGCATCTTTCCATCTTTCTCCCTCACCATTATCTTCATAAGCCACTTAGAATCTTAGTTTAATTTATTATATGTTTATGTTTTCATGTACCTATATATGCTGGTATCCACGCATGTAAAAAAAAAAAAAAATCTATGCATGCCTTTGTACACTTATAATAAGTTGTAATATTAGATTAATATCGAGAATTCTTGCAACGTTTTTTATATTCTTCATTCGTCATATTATTATGACCACCAATGTTAACTAGGTTACGCAAAATTCAATAATCAATAGTTTTTATATCATTTCACGTGTCATTATTGATATGTCATCACAAAATTAGCTTGATCGGGCACGAATCTCGAGGCAAAAGCTAGTTGAAAACTTCAAAAATTAATTTCGGGAGCATATGAACTCCGATTTCAGCGAGCTTACAGTCAAACTGAGCGTCTCGGAAATACGAACCCAACGACACCAAGATCAACCCAATCCGAGCCCAAATGAGTCTGAATCAAGGGTTCAAAGCGCTGTTGGAAGATTCAAACCGCAATTTGAGTAACCAAACGGTCTCCGATTTTGACGAGCTTATACTCGAATCGAACGGCTCGACGAGACGAATCCAACGAGCCCAAGATCATTAGGATTTACTCTAATATTCAATTATTTAATAAATATTAAATATTTGTTCTCCTTTTACTGACTTTTGCAAAGCGTAGAAAAAAAGACAGTTAAAATGCAAAAAATTCAGACTATCTCTCCGTCTGATATCCGTAAAGAATAATTAGTTCATATATTTTTGAGATGCACAGCATTTGGATCTAAAAATTGATATAATAAATCATAAAATTTATATTTCAAATCTAAAACTTTGTAGATAAAATCTTTTGATCCACAAATTGACGCGTTTCACATTATTAAATTTTTAGCTGTCGCCTTCACAGTTGAAATAAAAAAATTCACATGCCCTAAAAAGCTAAAACATAGGGGACCGGCACGAAACATGGAAAAATGATATTTTCTTAGCCTGAGCATTAAAGTTGAAATTGATTGGGCCCTCATTATTAAAACAATGATAGAGATTATGCTTATCCTAATGTAGGTATCATCTATGGTCAATTTTAGCTAAGCATGCTCCCACATTCTGAGGTGAGTAGTTATAACTTATAAGTGTTCTTTTTTTTTTTTCTTTTCAATCCAAAATTTCTTAATTAATTCATGAAGTTTATTTTGATCTCTTTATGAGAAATTTTAACTATCAACCAATATATATTTATTTTAAGCTTCGTTTGGGACGACCGTTTTACTTTTTTTTTAAAGTAGATTTTTAGTATAATTTTTTTGGAACGAGGTATCCACCCACTGTCAATCCTGAAAGAGCTTGACGGTGTGACTAATTCTCAGGTGACCTAAAAGAGACATATACTTCAGAAACTCCTTACTCACATTTGATTGGGCTCCACTTAAGAGGCGCTGTTGCTCGAGGGGAATCTAACAGAGGTTGGGGGTCCCCAACTATATTCGTCCACCAACCAAATTAAACAGCAGTGGATTAGAAAGTCATTTTAAAAAATAATAAGAAAGTTTTTCAAATAAAGTCTTAATAATTAAACAGCAGCACGGTCGCTGAAATGGTAGAGCAGATGGCCGCCGACAAATTCTGATCGGTGAGAGTCCAGTGTACATATGAAGGATTTTGAGTGAATGTACCGTCCGATCGTTGTACTTGACTGGGCGGAGGTTGGCTGGTAGGATCAAGAAATTTCTCAAAGCCATTTGCTCTGAAGATCTTTAAGATTGGAGAACGCCATAGTGCGTAGTTGTCCGATGCGAGAGGGAAAGTGACAAAGTTCTTGAGGTTAGAGACGACGAACTTGAGCGTCGCATGAATTAATGGATCACCGGAGGAGGAGGATTCGGTGTGATCAGCAAGATCGGAGGAGTTGGAAGTAGCCATGAGCGTGGATCGTTCACGCTGCTTCTGATACCATGAAGAACCGAGGCAGAGAAACAAGAATAAAGAATGAAGAATGAGTAGGAAAAGTATTTATGTATATCTCTATTAGACGGTACAAGCATAGGTATATATAGAGTAAGTAGCAGATATGAGATAGACATATTTACAGTTATTGCCATATATAAATATAAGAGTAAATACAACTGTAATTATTTATGGTGCTCTGATAAGCTTAATCTAATTGATAGTTAAAAGCTACTGATCATCAACCATCAGATCAAACCGAAGTGAGCTGCGTGCGTGTTGTGCAATTATTAGGTACGGAGTACGGACGGGAAGAACCGTCCGCACACTAGTATAAAATCGCGCTCGGTACCACTCGGTATCACTAGGTACCGCTTGGTATCCTGTATCTGTGCGGACGGTTCTCACCGATCCGCACTCCGCACCTAATAAAATTTCGTGTTTGTAAGTGTTGTTAGTGACTGGAGTGTTAATTGTATTCATTAGCGAACACATTTATGTACAAACACTGCTCAAATGAGTCACATCTCTGTCGTTTATCGTCCTCCCTTCGTCATTGAATTCTGTCATTTAGCACAGAACAGTAACCCTAACGCCAGTTGTCGGTTTTACAGAGGTAAAAGACTTCCTCTTTCTTTAGTTTATAATCAAAACCGCATGCTTTTTCGCCAATCCTCCTCACGCACTGAAATGGAAAAGGGCTCAAGCTCTAGGGCCGGTGGCTCAGGGGACGCTTTCAAGGGTCTACAGTTTGGGAGAAAGATCTATTTTGAGGATGGGAGTGGCGGTGAGAGTTCCTCGAAGCCAGTGGCCGCTCCGGCGTTGCCGGAGATGAGGCAGGTGGTGGCGGGGAAGAAGGCAAAAGGGGCAGCACAGGGATTTGGGCAGCCGCTGCCTCCGCCGAGGTGCCAGGTGGAAGGGTGCAATTTGGATCTGAAAGGGGCAAAATCTTATTACTGCAGGCATAAGGTTTGTGGGATCCATTCTAAGTCTCCTAAGGTGATTGTTGCTGGACTTGAACAGAGGTTTTGCCAGCAATGCAGCAGGTTGTAATCCCTTCCTACTCTAACAATCTTTCTTCTTCTTCTTCTTGTTGATTGTTACGTTGTATTCATTCCTGGCATTTTAACCTGCGGTTATTCTTGTTTGTTTTAACCTCTTTTAATGATGTGGTTTCCTGATGATCGTACATGTGGTTGTTTGTCTGTTAGGGTTTTGGTGATTTAAGAATAGTTAATAATGGTTAGAATTCTTCTTTATTATTATTTTTTTTCGTATTTTGGCTTTCATTTTGGGACTGGCAAATCTTTCTTTTTTTTTTTTTGCCTTGTTTTTTTTTCTTCCATATAGCTTGTGTTGAGATTGCGTGGCTCTAACTTGGGCTATTTTTCAAGGTTATGCTACATAGAACCGTGGAGTCGTTTTTTCTCATTTAGTTGTCTAAAGTTCTTGGCTTAGCCTAAATTTTGCATCTGCTGTTACTTTGTAAGGTTTTATTTAGTCGGTTAGATTATGTTCCTGGGATTATGGCTATATATAGTCTTTGTTACATTTGGTTCTACTCTTATATGGTTGGATCTCTTGTAACGCTTATTAGATGCGATCGATCTCTAAGGTTATGCATCTGCACAAACAAGGGCCTCTTCTGCGGATACTTTTTCTGTTGTTCTGTCATGGTGCTTTGTGAGGTTAATGATAATGAAGACATTTACACAGCTATGCAGTTTATCTTGGTCAGGAGCTTTGACTATCAATCAAGAGGTCTTAGGTTCAAATCTTGTTTGTGTGAGTTTAACTTAATTGGCCTAAGGGCATCTCCAACCGAACGCTAAACGAGTGTATGGAGTCGTTTCGTCGCTCCAACTGAACGCGAAAATTTCCGCCATTTAATCGCAGGTGAACGGCGTCGCACTGTTCACTCACACCATTTTTTGCTCTCAACCGGAAAAACGCGCGAAAGGGAGAGCGATCGTTACCTTCTCAAAAACACCTAAAATGACGTTCGATTGGAGCATCACCGCGCCATTTTGGAGTTTTGCGTTACTTTGCCGTGAAAAATGAAGTTTTCGGTTGGAGATGCCCTAAATGTCCCCAAAAAAATAATCAAGATATGTCAGCCTCATATGAATCTTTTCGCAGATTTTACTTTATCAGTGCATGTTATATCACTGAGGACAAGGTGTATTATTTTACTTGAGCTGTTATGTTGGGATATTAAGGAGATTATGAAAGCTTGAAGAAATATGAAGAAAGAACCATTAAATGAAAACTTTTTTTTTGAAATGGGGTATCCACCCGCAGCCACCCCTGAAAGGGCGCTTGGCGGCTGATTAATCATCGTCTGACCTAGAAGAGACACCCACCCCAGAAACCTCCTGGCCCGCACTTAATTGGACCTCACTTAATAGGTGCTGCTGCTCGAGGGGAATCGAGCACGGGTTCGGGGGTTCCCAATCGTACTCGCCCACCAACCAAGCTAAGCATCGGTGGGTATTAAAAGAATTTAGAGCCTGCCTTGGTCTTGCCTATAACATGAAACTGAACCTAGTGGAGCTGAAAGCATCAACGGAGTTAAGTAGAATAGGCAAAAGATTGGTTAAATGGACATGTGATAGCATAACTGGATTTCTGATAAATTTAGTGAAGTTTTATTGCAGATGATGTCTGACAAATGATCTTATTTGATTACTATATAATTATTTTTTATTGCATTTTATAGTATTGACACTTTCTATTTTAAGGCGCCACCTCCACATGGACCACATGTCAGAGGTTGTTATACGCCTCTCCTCACCTTTTCCTTTTGATACTTATGCTGGGTTGCAAGGACAAAAAGATACAGGATATACAATGTATTGAGGACTCTCTTTAGTTTTAGCTGCTTCCGCAATTATTTTTGAATCAGGGGTATTCTTAAGTTAAATTTTAGTTGCTTGGAGGGAAAACGTCACTCTTCCATTTTGAAATGAATGCGGTGAACTTCTGATTGAACCTTCAACATTCAAATTCAATAAAACCTGCCAAACAAGTTGTTTTTTATCTTATTTCACATGTTTTTCCACCACTTTTCTCTGGTTGTTTGATGAATCGCGGTAAAACTTGGGCTAAAAATTTGCTTTTTCTCGAGTAAAGAAACCGCCTATTTCATGAGTGGAATGAATGCAATAAATATATGTGATGGAAGCTTCAACATACAAGTTCATTGAAACGTGAAAACACTTGAAAGGCACCAGCATCTACCTTTGGGAATCTATTGATTAGTTCATACAATTGCAATATGTTTGAAAGATTTTGGATTTGGGTTTACTAATTAAAGTTCAATGTGTTGGGAAGTAAATCAAGCAACGAAACAAACAAGAAAAAAAAAATAACAAAAATGAACATAAGGACTTAACATGGAAAAACCATAAACTAGGAAAAAACCACAGAGCCACACAACACCAAGAAATTCACTATGAAAATTGGGAGAAGTTATACAAATCTCTCTTCTCACACTCTCTTATTGTCTCTCTTCACTTTTATCTTCGTTTTTCACTCAAAATAGTCAAAGAGACGATTTTCAATGCACCAAATGATGCAATCTTTCAAGTGAAATATTAAAAATGAGAAAGAAAACTACCCAGCCCAACTTGCAGCGCCGCGGTGCTGAGGTTGGGTGCGTCGCGACGCTTCACTATCTCTTTCTGAGTCCACCCTAAAGTGTCGTGGCACTGCAGCCCACATCACCGCATCGCTCTGTTCTCTGTCTCCAAATAGAAACTACAACGCCGCAACATTGTACGAATTTTTTTCCTAGGATAAGGCCTCTAAACTCCAAGCAGGAGGAGCGTTTTCCTCCTGCAATCCATTGACGAGCTCGACCGAATGTATTGAGGTATAAGACAATAGCACAACCGGATTGATCGATACAATTAGATTACACATGAAACTAACATAATGTGCTCCATTCAACTCTTTCTAAAACTTAATTACAATGTGGTGTGGCCAAACTCGAATTAGGCATGATCCCCAAAAACATTGAACAACCTATGAAGCAACTAGACCCAAATATTTAACTTTCTTTCAAAGTTCCCTAACAAGTTATAGAAATTTAATTATATATTAAGTCATAAAAGACCAATTAGATGCCAAATACATACTCAATTTTCATATCATCAATCACTAACAACTTTATAAACCATACTTAGGGAATTGATACAAAATATCCTAATATTTGTTATAACACAAAATAAATCTGAAATGTTTCACTTTGAAGAACCCACATAAATTCACTGAATTAATTTTTACTATTCAATGCACTAAAATATATCATCTAGTAGATATGTCCACAAAACTAAATTTCATAAATCATATCCGCTACTTGCATCATTTTATATTAATCAATCAGATCCATATTTTATTATGGAGGTCAACCTTAGAGTCTAAAGGTTTTCACTTGAGTAGATCTAAAACTGAATATATGGAGTATAATTTTAGTAGTAAAAGACCTAGTGCAGGGATTGTGACTTTGGGTGATCAAGTCATTAATAAGAGTGCACGTTTTAGATATCTTGGATCTATCGTTAAGAGTGATGGTGAAATAGATGGGGATATTATCAGTACAATTCAAATTGGATGGTTGAAGTGGAGGAATGCATCGGGCTTATTGTGTGATAAAAAAGTCCTCCTCAAACTTAAGGGAAAGTTCTATAAGATGGTGGTGAGACCTACAATGCTTTATGGTGCCAAATGTTGGCCATTAAAAGAGAAGCATAATATTAATTTAAGTGTTGTAGAGATGAGGATGCTCAGGTGAATGAGTGGCTTTACCCTTAGAGATAGGATACGAAATGAGCATTTACGTGAAAAGGTTGGAGCAGCTCCAGTGGAAGATAAGATTAGAGAGAGTCACCTTAGATGGTTTGGTCACATAAAACAACGGCCTTCACGATGACCCATTTAGGAAAGTAGAGGTATTAGATTTGACTTATGTTAAGAAAGGTAGAGGTAGACCAAAAATACTTGGTTAAAAAATATTAGAAATGATTTTTCTTTATTAGATTTAAATGAGAATTTGACTTTTAATAGGATACAATGGAGACAAAGGATTCATGTAGCTGACCCCACGTAGTGGGGCAAAGGCTTGTTATTGTTGTATACATATTTTATTACATCCATGTTTGAAATTGCTAAACTTGTATTGAGGCATTTTCTTTTCGTGAGAAGAGGCATAAGCATCATGACATTTTCAGTGAACTGCTAAACTGTTAAATTAATGAAAAATATGAAATTATAGGTAACATACTAATAGCTTAGTAAAATGTTAAATTAAGATCATAAAAAGTTAAATCAAAGTAAAGCCATTAACAGCCTTATAAGGCTACAAACAATGCTAAATAAATAGTATCTCTCTCTTCTTGTTCAACATAAACAAATAGTCTAGGTCATAATTTTTGAATTTAAAAGTTCTCCACTAACATCACTTAGAGGGTCTTCGTTAAAATTAATATTATAATTAATTGCTTTCTCTCCTCTCATACCAAAAAAACAAAGAAATAGGTCTCCAACAACAAGAAGAGAGGCGTTGGAGGAGAAATGACGGCGATGCAATAGTGACAATAATGCAACAAGATCGAGTGTGGGCGTGAGGGTCTTATGGAGTGTGATTGTGAGTTTGGTGCTGTTCTTGTCAAGTTTCGTTTGATTTAGGTGTAGTAAATAGGTTTAATTATACACACACATACATACACGTACATAGACATACATTTATATGTAATTTATAAATTACTTAAACTTTAAAATTTCAAGCTAACACCTCTTTAAATTCCCGTTAAAATTATGCTGAGTATCTTGAGGCATATCTTACCCCAATTGAGGTGTAAGCCTCATCTAGCATTTGTGAGGCGTATGCCTCGTTGCTTTGTTTTAAATTATAATAAGGCGTATGCCAGTCTCTAATTATGCAATTTTGAACAATGCATCTATCATAGATTCTATATATTCCACCGTACTAGCCATCGCGATCATCCATTGCAACAACCTTTCAGTAAAAAGATAGTATTAAAAAAAAATTCTTTGTTAAATTATGATAACTAAGTTTTCCAGAATTTTAGAGCGAAGCTCATGTCATTCCTTAAATTTATAATAAATGCCTTGCAAACTTAATCAACCATTATAATATTATCAATAGACAAGAAACAAATAACAAGTACATCCAAATAACAAGGAACTAAATTCATGCAACTAATAAGGGAAATTTAAGAGGCTTAGATTCTATAATGCACACACATAGGCATGACATGACACAGACACGTGATACATCAATTATTAGAAATATAGAAAATGGATACTGAGTTAGACATGAAATTATAATATTCATATCTTAAATATAGTATATATAAATTGAATAAGCAGAATATTAAGAGTAATTGAGAAATCATTAATAATTGTCAAGAAATGTAATAAAGTTCGTGAGCTCTCTCAACACCTAAATCTCATTCATGTGGAAATTAATGTCCTATTTGCATCTTTTTTATAGGGGCATTTTTTTAATTTGGCCAAATTTAAAACAATTCATCAAATAGATCATATATGATCAACATTTTAGTAGCTTCATGTCCCCAAAATTGAATGAACTTAGGATTGTTGGTTACGTCTCATTGACCCACTTGATTTGATTATAAACACACAAGATTTAGAGACTATTTAGTCCTTAAATGATAAATATTGGGATTTCGAGAGTCGAGCGTCCATGTCATATGTCATACACTCATACATCAAGAGGATTGACGATAATGTTGTCGAGAGCCATGCATCAATATTGTGCAATGGGCATTGAACGTCGATATTGAGATGTCAAGATGGCGTCGACCGTCGATGTTGAGACAATGCTAAACAAAGATGAAATGTTGAGTCAACATGAGGGAATAATTGTGGGCGTAGAAATTGGTGGAGTCAAGTGTCAATGTCAAGACAACGTCAGGCTTTAATGTTGAGATGATTTTGAAGCTTTGATATTGTGATGGCATTGGGCGCCGATTTTGATATGCCATTGGGTGTTGTTGTGAAATCCTAGCCGTGACTCACGAGAGAAAGGAAGTGAGAATGTTCATGGAATGGGGTAATGAGTTCAAGTGTTTGCTTTGGGGTTGTGGAGATATGATAAGAAATTTATATTTCAATTTTTGTAATAAATAAAAAATTGAAATACAAGAAATTATTGATGAGGACATCGGAGATCAACGGCTACGATCTTGAGTCTATTTATTTATGTGTTTTATTTTATTTTGTTGTTTTTTCCTTTTTACCCTTATGGGTGGTCATGTAGTGTTGTAGCCCGAATGGCATTTTAGTCGATCCCTCTTTTCTTTTCATGAGGCCTATTTATAGGCTAGTTTCTTGTAATTTGGGATGATGAATTATTGATAATGAAATTTTATGTTTTTGTTGATCTCTTAGTGAGTTCATGTTGATATCTTTGTGAGTTCATAAGGGGAGAAGCCCGAGGAGGGTGATTTGCAGTACCCGTCAATCTTGGTGGATTCCAAGCTAGGTTCGCGGTTCTCTTATCTTTCTTTTATTTTATTTTTCCTTGCATCGAATTCCCTCCCAACTTCCCACCCGCTGGCCTCTTTACCCACTAAGTTTTTCTTGGTAATTTTTTCCTAACCCGAGTCCTTCCCCTTGCCGTCGGCCTCCAGCCAGCCACCCGTCCGGCCAGCATCTCCCTTGCTCAATCCGCCGGCCCCCCCTTCACCCAACCCACATGTTTGAAATTCAAATTTCAAAAGGGCATTGATTACTTCCCTAAATTAAGGCCAAGTAATTAAGAGAGCTATTAATTGAATTTCAAATTCAAATTTGAAATTCAAAAGCTTTCCAAATACTATTACTTAAATTAGGAAACCCCCCTCTTAATAAAATTTGAAATTTAATTCAGATTTTCTTTAAACCTTTGATTAGTGTGTGGGCCCCACTTCATTAGCCTTAATTCCCCTCTCCCCTCTCTATCTATGGCCGGCCCCTCTCCATGCTCATTTTCTCTATCCAATTTCATTAATAGCCCCTCATTAAGCCTCAATAATTATCTCCCACAATTCCCTCTCATCCAATTTAATTCTCCCCATTAAAATTTGAATTTAAATTCAAATTTATCCCACCAAATCCACTTAATCTGAAAATTAATTTCAGATTTCTATTCTCTCCCCAAATTGATTTGGGATTTTATTAATCTAGCCACCTAGGCAAGTAAATTAATCTCAAGACCATCTCACATTGTTATTCCCAAATTTTCCTGCTATACTCTTTCAATTTCTGCATCCAGAAAGCCGGAACGCAGCAGTTCTTCATGCCAAACTGCTGTCCAGAATTTTTCTGGACAGATTTTGTGCACTGTCCTGAGATCCGATCACCCCTAGAGCTGCTGCCAAGGTTACTAAGGTCAAGGCGTGCTGTCCAAACTTTCGTACCAGCTGTCTGAAGGCTTTGGTTTGCTGTCCAGGGAAGTCTGCACATGTTTTCTTGCTGTTCAGCCATTTGGAAGGACTTCAAACGCTGCCCGGACATTCTAGGTTGTTGATCACACGTTCAGTAAGGTTCTTAGATGCCACCTACTTCCTCCCAAGCCTCCCTACAGCTGCGGGAACTTCGTATTTTCTGATTACTTGGATTAACTCCCCTCCAATTCTCTTATCTCCTTAGTTTACTTCTCAATTGTAGTTTTAATGTGATTTATGACGATCATGGCAATTGTTCTCTGCTTAAGCTTAGTGTTTGGTAGAATTGTGTGAGGGACCTCTCCTAGTACTGCTTTTATTGTTAACTTAGGGATTATTGTTAAAATCAATCATGTATGCAACGTTAGATTAACTTGAATGTTTTATGATCTTAACTTTTACGTGCGTGATTTAGCCTAAGCATGTATTTCATCGCTCTTAGTGTTTTATTTTGTTGTTAGAAAATTCATTGTGAAGATATGATTATTGTGGCTTCTAACACTTAAGCGTGCAAACTTTTTCAAGTAATTCAACTTTGCGTGATTGTTCTACATCAATTATTTTGAAAAGTTTCTTGATAAAAGATTTAAGACACATGTGTCGGATACGCATGTTCAATTTATTTTAAATATTTTTTTATTGGACATATTTTTAGTGTGTCTAATATATGTTGGAGGTATGTCGAACTTGTGTCATATTCGATACGTGTCAGACACTGCATTCGCCTTTGAGGGGAAGTGTCAGTGCATCATAACTTAATTCAAAATTCAATATTTGAACTTAAAATTAAAACCTAACAACCTTTCATAATCATCGATTATCTTACTTTATAGTTTATGTTGGGAAGTTTACTGTAGATTGGAAGAATTGAAGAATAAAATGTTTGGGGCTTGGCCATGGATTAAGCTAGTTGATTAAATTAAACTATATTACACTAAGAATTAGTAGTTTTAATTGTTGAATTAGAAAAAAAATACTCGAAAGTTGGCATTATATTCAATGTCACCTCTGCCGCATGACAGCTAAGAAAGAAAAATTGAAAATGAAGGAAGTCTAATAAGTGCATCCAAAGTAGAAGAATCTAAATTCATGCAACTAATAAGGTAAAATTGAGAGTCTTAGATTTAAAGTTCAACATTCGAACATAAAATTAAAACCTAACAACCTTTCCTCGATCATGTTCCTCTATAATTACAATGGAAAGTTTACCATAGATCAGAAGAATGAAGAATAAAAGGTTTTGGCTCTGCGATGGATTAATCTGAATGATTGGCTCTGCGATCGATTAATCTGATTGATTAAAGTAAAGTAGATTACACATAATAGGTAATGCTTATTACTCCATTAGGAATCTTGACCAAGTAACTACTCCAGGAGCTGGAGTGTCTTCATTGTGGCCATCAGAGCATCCACCCTCACCGACTTAAAAGCAATTGCCTAAACCCCTTCCACTTGCACCATCCTGGAAGAAGAGGAATGTTGCAAAGGTCTTCAGTGTAATTGTTGTAGCCGCTTCTTCCTCGAGTTTCTTTCTTTTTCTCTCTCAAATTATCTCTCTTAAGTCGCTAAGATCTATCACCTCAGCCATTTGTCTCTACAACTCTCAAAAGAACAGGATGGTTCAAGGACAAGTATGGAGGGAGGAAATGCATGCAAAGAGTTTGACATTGCTTAGAAAGCCTATTTATGGGATTTTAGAGAGGGGTAAGTGTAAAACCTTGGTATGTGCGGCGCATTAGATTCATCCATATGTCCATAGATTTCAAGTAAACCTAGCTGATCGGCTTCAGAATGAAATCTCAGAGACCAATCCGACATTGACTTGAACATCAATCCAATCATGTGAATTGCTGACTTGTTTTGTTCCCATGCCGATTGTATAGGAAGAGACCTTCCGATACCGCATGGATCACATTGAGTTTGTACTGGTCAGATTGTCTAGGAATTGCTTACAATATTGAATCGCAGCTAGACCAATTGGATATTCGGATTTATTCCTCGGAATGAGAAATGAGCCTCAGAAGTGATCCTAAGAGTAGAGGCATTGGCAAGGCTCACATGAAGGGACATTTGATAGGAAATACTTGAGTTCACA
Source organism: Dendrobium catenatum (assembly GCF_001605985.2). Classification (NCBI taxonomy): domain Eukaryota; kingdom Viridiplantae; phylum Streptophyta; class Magnoliopsida; order Asparagales; family Orchidaceae; genus Dendrobium; species Dendrobium catenatum. The sequence continues at coordinate 434,558 of NW_021319725.1, read as the reverse complement.
AGTAATCCAAGAGGAAATACTTGAGTTCGCAAGCAACCCTAGCAATAATTGATAAAAACAACGAGAAAACACACAAGAACGTGATGAAATCAACCCAAAATCAGTGGATTGTATTAGGGAAATCCAAAGCAAGACAAACAAAAAGCAAGATACAATTGATCCTCAATTCGAGAGGATCGTTCTCTCCCAATCTCTAGAAGAAGTTCTAGAGCCCAAGACACCAAGAGAAAACTCCAAAGAACCCAATAATCATGCATAACCCTAGCCCTAAACAAGGCATACTATTAATACAATAATTCTCTAATTCAAACATCCCTAATTCAAAATTTTCCTCTCACCCTAGCCGCACAATCCTCTCTCCACAATTTGCTCCAAGTGGGTCCCACTAATGTGGGCAACAAGCTCCGAAGGAGGCGGACATGTTCCGCCTCCTATATAGGCTGGCTGGGCCGATTCAGGATGAACCGGCCTAACAACATTTTCTGCTCTAAGGTTAGAGATTCAATATCTCCTTTTCGGGTGCGTGCTTTGTTATTAATTTATTCTGTTCTTTAAAATTTTTAAATGTATTATTTTAGTGGTTTACTTATTCTGCAAACATTTATTCTTTGATGATGCGAGATTTTCATAAGAATTTCTATCTGTGTTAAAAGAGAAAGCATCCACTTTTTTTTCTTTTCAAGATAGGAGATGGATGAGTCTGATACCATTTTTCCTTATTTCAGCATCTTCGTGTATGATTTTTAGCATTTTGTGCATTCATTTATAAATGTCTTGATTCTTCACAAGATTTAACATTTTTTTGTTACTGCAATTAAACCTAACTTTAGCCTTCACAAATCCCAATGCCTTTTTAGCAATTATTTCTGTTCTTTTGAAGAAGCCTAGTGAATAAAACCCACTGCAGATTCCACCTTCTAAAAGAATTTGACCAAGGGAAAAGAAGTTGCCGCAGACGCCTTGCGGGACATAATGAACGTAGAAGAAAGCCACCTCCAGGGCTTTTACCATCACGCTATGGTGGGCTGTCATCCTTCACTGGTTTGGTTTTTTATCGCAGTATTCTTTCTTTACTTTCTGAAAGCTACCATGGGATCTGTGTACTTGAATTTTGTGTGGCCAGAGGACAATACTAGGCATAGAGGCTTCCTCATGGACTTCATGCATCCAAGGCCACCAGATGCTACAAAAAACATATTGTGGCCAACCATGAGAAGCAGCGACCGGGTAGTTACTAACCAGTTGCAGGGAAGTTTTCAATCTTCAGGAGTGGCCATGAGTAATCCACTCCCGGCACTGTTCTCCGCCCCTGAACTAGCACTCGGTGAATGCATTGCAGGTAGGGCGTGAATGAGCTGTGAGCTTGAGCGAGCTCAAAGGTTGTTCTGCTTGGTTTTGTTAAGCAACCAAATCAAAATTGATTGTGTTCTATTTGTAAACTTAGGGGCTGTTTGGTATGCGGATTTAGGGCGGATTTGAGGCGAAATTCAGCCAAATGACCTAAAATGCAAAACCAAATCTCACGGAAAATCGAAGTTTCCGTAGACAAAAAATTCCGCCTTTTCGTCGTAAATCCCGGATTTCGGAAATCCTTTCGTTCGGCGGATTTCTGAAATCCTCTTGTTCTATTGGCGCGGGAATGAAGAAACTCCGTCCAAATCTTTCAACCTATTTAAATTCTGAATGGAATAGCCAAATAGTCATATAAGATTTATCATAAAGGTTACCAAATAGTTTTCATGATTTAACCCCCTCAGGATTTCGTAAACCCGGATTTGAAGGATTTATGAAATCCTACTTAAATTAAATCCTAGATTCTACCAAAAAGCCCCTTAGGTTTTGTTTTGGATGACTTTTTTACTATTTCTTAAAGCAGTTTTTTAGTATAAAATTAAAAATTTTTTAGTAGAAAGTTGGCTTTAAGAAACAGTAAAAAAATTCGCCACAAACGAATGCAGTAATAAAGTCGAATATAGCTGTTCAGGAATATACAACTTACTTGAAGGTCATATATGAATTATATGCTATGTATGTTCATATATCCATCTAAATATAACTGCAGGTGTGTCAGATTCCACCTGTGCTCTCTCTCTTCTGTCAACTCACCCATGGGATTCAGCTACGGCTTCTGGCACGTCGAGAAACCATGGCGATCCTGTGATCACTCCAAGCATCGAATTCCAGATGGCTCCGGCAAACATACCAAGCAGCTTTATGAATAGCTCTTGGGCGTTCAAAGGCCATGCAGTAGGAAGCAGTAGCTCTCATGAGATGGGATTGAGGCAAATCCGGACAACTGGTAACTGCCAGTTCTCAGGTGAGTTAGAGCTGGCTCCTCAGGGGAACAGGCATTGCCCTGATGATGTCAGCCCGAACGAAGTTTATGATCACCTTCATGATTTACACTGGCCTCTGTAATTATACTATGCTCTTATGGTTTTTTGACTTTCTAAACTCTGCTATTTACGAGTATTTTGATGTTTAGAAGAGCATGAAACTCATGAAACCTTTTCTTTGGCAGCATAGCTGAGAACCAAAATATATTTTCACGTCTCATAGCTCTCTTGTAAACGTTTGCAGATTTGCAAATCTGACATTGATTGGTTTTTTATAATTTGCAAGTGAGTGCATAATTGCAGAACTGGCATATAGCTTGCTATTCCTGAATCCTAATATATCATTTGCCTTCATCATTGCAGTTGATGGTTGCTATTTATAGATTCAACCCTGGCAATCCTATCCACTTTTTGCCTGTAGCAAAAAACTAATGCAATGAAAATCACAGGACTGATTCTCTAATTATTTCTAATTTTCTTTCATAGATGGAATTTCTCTATCCTAGGGGTGTAAATAAGTTGAGCCAAGCTCGAATTTGGGCTAACTCCAACTTGGCTCTTCAACTTAAAGGCAAGTTTCAATTCGAGCTCGAGCTCGGCTTGTTGGAGTTATAATGGGCTTGATCTTTGGAGCTCGGGGGAGAAGGATTAACAAATTCAGCAGCTCATTGGAGAAGAGGCGTGGTTGAAGAAGAAGAGCAGACTTTTGAGAAGAGAAATAAAGATTTAAGTTTTTAAGAACTTAGCAGCAGGTGGTAAAATTTCATATTATATCTAACCAGACAGCTTAAATATTAGATTTTTATAATATATATATAATTCTAAAAGAATTTCTCTTAATTCTTGAGATATTAGAGCTATTTTTAATCGACTTGAGCACTATATCTGTATTGTTCTGCATTGATAAAATGTCCGGCAAAGAAATGAAGGTACGATTCTATGAAAAAGAATTATTCAGTCGACCATCATGCCTTGACAGATCCTATCATTGAACCCGAGACCTCTTGGTTGATAGCATAAGCTCGCAACCAACAGATCAAGGTGAGCTATTTATTTTTTTAGGAGTTCATGATTATCTAGCATTTGAAGCTCAATTATTTCACAAAATTAAGATTTGGTTTGACACAATGTTAAAAACAGTTTTTTGGGATAAAAAAATTAAAAATTAATTTAAAAGACAATAATAAAAATTGTTTCAAACAAAGTCTAAATTATGAATAATAATTGTAAATTTATTTCATGTTATGATATATAAAAATAAAAAGAAGATAACCAAGAAAATACTTGCATTGCATAAAAAAATGAAAATAATCAGTGTTAGAAGCCATTCACTTATAAATTTAAGTTATTGAATTAAAAAAAGAATTTGACTATTGTTGAATTATAATCAATTTTCACCAACACTCTAACAAAAAAAGTCAAACACAAATATTATGCTAAAATTGTGTTTTTATAATTTGAAGCTCTTATGAGTCACGCTTTCTTATATCTGCGTTGAGTAAATTTCTAGAAAAATGAAGAAAAAGCTATTAAGCGGAGAATCAAGAAGAATATGCATATTTTATAACTTTTTAAATAAAATTACTTTCTTACACATTCCCTGTGCTCTGAATCCGACGGATTTTAAGTGCAGCGATGGCAGTCATGCGATTTGAAACAAAACTGGGCCTACATATACAGTTCCATCTCCATGGCTGCTGCTGTTGCTTCTTTTTCTTATATAGCACATCGATAAGCTCTAATAATAGAGAGAAAACTTCAAGCGCTGAAGCTAAAAATTAAATAATGGAGTTTCGAGCAGTCATGAGAACTAACCATCATCTTCTTATTTTTCTTATCATCCTCTTCTTTTCACTTGTTGGAGAAATCGCAGCATTTGCCAGAGGCGGCGAGCTTCGCCGGAAAGACTTCCCCGGCGACTTCATCTTCGGAACTACACAGTTCCGGTCTTGGTCACGTGTTTGGCCTCATTATGACTGTAACAGTATGAAGGAGCTGTAAGAGAAGGCGGCAGGGGACCAAGCATTTGGGACACTTTCACACATAGCTATCTATGTCTTTCTCTTTTCTCTCTGAGTACATCAGTTTTAGAAGATTTAAATAGAGAAAAAAAAGAGTAGAATATCTTTATTTTAAAATATTTAAATTTATATAGAGGTTAATGAAGCTCATGATATTATAAAAAAATACTAATATCAATATAAGTTTATAAACTTTAAAGTCCATTCTAACAAAAAATATTTAAGAATATTTTTAAGTAATTTCTAATTTATTTACAGATATTCTTAAAATCAAATTGCATATCTAAAAGTTAAATATCTATACTTACTAATATGACGAATGGAATGGAGAAGCTTTTTTATCTCCTCTCATTTCGCCCGCTCTGCTAGGGCTTTTCACTAGCTCTCTGTGGCGTGATTCTGCTTGGCTGGGGCTACTTGCTTCGGTGGCACTGGCATCTTCCGTTTCTTACAGGGAGGTTCTCCTTCCTTTCTGGTTTTGCTTTTGGCTTTTCGTTTGTTGGATCGTTTTCATTTCCGGTGCGTGCCGAAATGGCACCGAAATTCTGCGACCCTGATTTTTTAGGGGTTTCATCTTCGTCGCGTTCTTTTTTACATGTTCTTGCAGGCTCATCTTTTTTTTTTTTTGCTACTATTCTGGAACTTAGGGTTTCCTCTTTACGTGGATTACCTTCTCTGTGGATCTCGAGACAGGAGATCAATGCTTTAGCTGCTCCTTTTCAGTTTTCCTTAGTTGATTTTTCCCCTCCAAATGACCATCTCTTAATTCCATTCATCGGTTTTTCTTTAATCTTAACTTGAATGAGGAATTTTTGGTCACCTTGATGGACCGTCGCATATAATTATAAAGTTGAAAAATGACCTTGATTACTGTCAGGTATTCTGCCATAGATCTTATTTAGTATATAATTTTTACATGAAACTTACCAAGTGGTCGCCCCTTGCTGATATTGGTGTTGAGTCACTGATCGTTCCGATTTGGGTATCCTTCCCTCAATTGCGTCCTCACCTCTTCTCTCCCCACATTCTTCACGGTTTGGGTTCGCTCTTTTGCAAAGCCCTGAAAATTGATTCGGCTGTCCTCCATTGGTTTCGGGCCGTCCTTAGCTCTTGTTTTGGTGGAGCTGGATATTACTAAATCCTACCCCGATAAGGTCTAGTCAGGCCCTGAGAAGTCCGACTATCTTCAGCAAGTGGTTATGGAGGATTTCCCTTCTTTTTGTGCTTCTTATAAGCGTATTGGTCATATTGTTGGTAATTGTCATCCTGTGGTTGATGCATCTATTCCTTACAAGGGTTCTAACAAGGTTTCTGTTACTCATGAGCTGGTTATTTCCTCTCCCCCTCCCCTTGTTCAACCGTTGCCTGCTGTAGAGAATTTTTTGAATGAGGTGGTTGCTGTAGATTTATACCCTGCAGACAATTTGGTTGGGAATGAGGTTGATCTCGAGGGGGTTCCACCTGCTATTTCTAATCCTAATTTAGTCCATGTGGACTCTGTGGTGGTTGGGGTTGTTCCTGTTTCCCAACTCCCTCGGGTATGTGTAAGTGATGCTTGTGAATTAAATTGTGGTGTTAAATCTAAGCCTACAGTGTCTTGTGCGGTTTGGTTATGGCTGATGTTCCTTATGTGATAGCTGAGCAATCTGATTCTTCTGTTTCTCTTTTGTGGGATTTGTCTGGTTGTGGTGAACCTTCCCCTATGGCTCACGCGAATCGGGACGATGCCTCCTCTTCTGTTAATTTGGTTTTGGATAAGCATGTTCATGCTCATCGGATTTGGTTTCTAATGACAACTTGAAGGGCAATATTAGTTTTGTTAATATCCCTATTTCGATTTTGTCTGATATTGAAATGAAAGAGCATGTGACTAAGTCTGTGAAAAATTCTGTTTTGATTCAAACTGACTGGTTAATTTTAGAGGATTCCTTTTCTTCCCCTTTTAGTGGGGAAGAATCTGATTATCATAAATTTGAGAAGGATCACTTTACTGTTCGTGATATTATTAATGCGAGTGGTTATAAGCAAAGAAGGAAAGTCAAGAAGAAATAGTGTATGTGATTTGACTTTTGAGGTTTCGTCGGTGGTTTTTGGTGTTTTGATGGACAATGATGAGGAGGCCCCTGCTTCCCCTAGTTGGCTAATCTGGCTGGCAACCTGGGTGCCTCAGCTTTGGATTATGGATTGTGATCGTATACTATCACCTACGGATGGTCTGTGCTTGGTTGCTAGGCTGGTGCTGGGGGCCTCCATTCCTGAGTCCCCTCTCGTTGTTTATTTTGTTATGTCTGACTTTTTTGGGATTGTACTATTTTGTATCTTAGACTGTTGGCCTTTGGTTGTTGTAACATCTCTTTGTTATTCAATAAATATTTTTCTGTTTAAAAAAAAAATCTATATTTACTAATATACTTTTTTAATGTTTAAAGTATAATAAAATATGTATATTATTTTAAATAAATTAATATTAACAGATTTTGATATAATAGATTTTTAAGTGTTATATAAATAAATAAAAATATTTAGATATTAAATATATAAATAAATTATACAGATGACTAAATCTTATTATATAAAAATGCCAGTCTCAGTTGCATTCATAAAAAATACAGAAATGATATTCTATCGAAATTGACCAAATATCTCATATATGCGTCCATAACAAAAGCAATATTGATTTTTGAATGAGCTGAAGGTGATTTGTCTTTTGTTTTGGGTTGATCTCTACGAGCCAGCCTGTTAATTAATGAATTTGCTTGCAACTGGTACAGTTGATGATGTGATTTTATTTTAGGTGGATTTATACATATATTATATAGTTTTTATGCATTTTCATACACCTAAATTTTGATATTAGTTTTATATTTTAATGTCTAGATTTTATCAAAATATATACATAAAAAGCTATATTTTAATTTTAAAAAGTTAACATTAATACTATTTATGATGTGATTTAAAAATTTAAGAATTAAGTAAAAAATATTAAAATTTAGTTATTAGAAAGAAAAGTTATTCATTGGATATGGATTAATCAAAATATTGTACATCTTGAATCTCCAAAATAATTTTTTTTTTAGATTTTATTTGGGACAATTTTTAAAGTAATTAAAAAAATAATAAAACAACCATCTTAAAAGAAGCTTTTAAATAACTATAGTCAAGACCACATCCATTTTCATAAAACTTTAAGCTAGTAGGCATATCAAAAAAAGGAATTAAAAGTTTAGGGGCGTTTGGGATCAGTTTTTTTTTTAAATGTTTTTATTTATTTTATTTATATTTTGATTTGAAAAAAAAATATTTGATATGTTAAGAACATAGTATTATTATTATTATTATTAAATATTCTGGTGTTGATAGCTGACGATGGCTGAAAGTGGTGGCGGCTGATAAGGGGAAAAGTTATTTTGTGCGGATGTCGAAAGTCCGTCCGTAGATCAACCAGAATGTGCCACATCACTGTTCGCTTGGTACTGTGGCTCGGTACCGCTGACGTAGCTGCACTTGATTCATCTCCAGACGTAGAGCTACGTTCGGCCTCTGCACAGAATAATTTCTCCTGATAAGGGTTAGCAAACTGTGATAATTGTTTTTTTTAAAAAATATCCAAACATTTAAAAGTTGTTTGAGCGTTTTTACACTAAACAAACATATTTATAAAACTAAAAAAACTAAAAAAATATTTAAAAAGTAATCTCAAACAGGCCCTCAATTTCTAGCGCTTGCTATCACATTAGCAATAAAACTGAATTAAGTTGGATTGCAAATAGTATTAACAAGAAGATACATAATCAGTATGTTTTATGTGTAAAATGGTTTAATAAATTTGGTCACTCATTTTCTTATAAAAACTATATTCATCCTTCAATGGATGCAGAAAGAATAGCCGATAAAAGCACCGGTGATAGAGCCATAGACTTCTTCCATCGTTACAAGGTTGCTTCAGCCTATTTGTGACACTCTTCCACTGGGACTTTTCCCAAGCTCAGCAAGACAAATATGGAGGTTTCTTATCGCCACAAATTGTGTGAGTACATATTCATTATTTTTTTTTTCTTACATTGAAGAATATGTCTAAAGCTCAAAGTTCTAATTGCATAAAAAAAAAAGTCAATTAAGTGCTTACTCATAACTTAAGGCGTCTCTAGCCGAACTTCAAACGACTGTAAGACGTAGCTTGTTTGCTCTATTCGAACAACACTGTTCACCTGCGCGATTTTTTTGTCTCAACTGTCTTTGCTAAAGAAATGTGCGAGAGAGGAGAAAGATGGTATCTTCGTAGAAGCGCGCAAAATGGAGATCGATTGGAGATGAATAATCACGGCATTTTTTAGTTTCACTGCATTTTGGAGTGAAAATGAGATTTTCGGTTGGAAATGCTTAGGGAAAGTATCTGCTGGTTTTAATTGTAACAGATATTCATTAGACAGCAGGACTCAACCAACAGTCTCCTTCCAAAGAGAGCTACTGAAAAAATAAAATAAATCAGTGAAATAATCATAAATAGGAATATAAGATTCAAAATATGGTGAATGAAAAGGATATGGAGTTTGTTTGTCTGAGTGATTATATACATAATATCACAGAAACAAAAGTTTGGTATGTGGTAATCCATCATTGATTTGAAGATTTTCAAATGACGGTCACTTGCTACGCATATTAGGAAGGGGACATTCTCATGTGCATATGTTGTTATATCATCTAACATTTGAGCAGATGTAATTACAAAAACCAAACCAAAATTAAAATAAAAAGTACACTAAAGAAACAACTACCAGCAGGAGGTCTAAGAAGGAGAACCCAGCAGCAAAGCAGTCAACTATCTACTACCTGCAAAACATAAGAGAATGCAAAGCAAAGCAAAACCGATCCAAAATATAACATGAGTCCACAAGGCTACCACACCACGCAACAGATAACAGAGAAGGTCAATCCGATCAACCAAGAAACCAACAAACACAAACCCATAAATCGAGCAGCCACAACCAGTACCCAACTAGCCAAAGGAACCCACAAGCATCAATAGAGACAAACAATCAGAAGAAGGATTACTTCTTCTTAGATTTTCGCCTACGACATTTGCTTCCACCATGCAAAGAACCTTTATGAACTTTACTACTCACATTTAAGCCATATAACTCACCAACATCTTCACAAGGCGAATAACCATACCCATCCAGCCAATCTGATTGGTCCATATGAGTTTCAAGTATATTTGAGGACAATCTAACATTTAAATTATCAGAAGAGATAAGCTCAATTGGAACATCAATAAACGTCATCTTCGCATTTCCTCTCAGGTCCACAGAAACAGCATCATTCTCCTCACTTCCCACAGGCACATTAGTAGGCCCAAGAATGTCACAAGCAACAGGTTCTAGAGAAACCGAATTACTACCAGAATTCGCAAGAGCAACAAAATAATTTCCAACATCAGACAAAATATGATTGGCAATAAGCAAACAATTATCAGTTTCCAAAAACATAATTATTAGTCGGAATCGACGGATCAACCCCCACAACAGCCGATGGGTGATCCTCGACAACAAGAACCAATTCAGCATGAATTGATGCATTAATTACGGATCTAATTATTACATTAATAGGGATTTGATTTATACATTAATTAAGAAATCTAATTATTATATTGATTATGAATTTGATTAGGAAGCTTTTTCTTAATTACTTTGGCTCAAATATATAAATAGAGCCTTGAGGGCTGCTCTTGAATTTAAGAGATGAGAGGAAGAGAGAGTTTGAGAGCTATTGTAATTACTGAAATCATCATCTCCTCCCCGTAGATGCAAGCATCTTCGTCGAACCACATAAATTATCGTATTTTGTGCTATTTTGTTGTGTGATTTTATTTTAGCTGTGATTATTTGCATAACAATTGTTCTATCTAATAAAAAAGAATTTCGCATTGTCATAACTGAAGCACATGAAAGTATATATGATCTAATAAAAAGAAAATGACCAAGAATGGAGTTCATTGCTATACTAAGAATGATAAAAAAATTAAAATTCAGGGAGTTTTTTTTTTTCCTTGTATTTCAAGCGAATTTTTTTGCAAATTCATACCTCCTATATTCAAGGATTCTAATTCAAGACCTTTTACTTGGAAGCCTAATGCTAAGATGAGAAGCAAGAACTATTGATTAGTGCATTTAATTCCTCTACATGTAGATGGACGATCAAATGAAGAAATCCTTTTTGGTCATGGGCCAAACTTAAAAGTTTCACATTGTTAGGTTCGGTGATAAAATTACCTCTTAATTCATGAAAAACTTTAGATCAATTTGGGTTTGAAAGTTTGTCCAAACTTGCCGGCTACTATATATCAAATATGCTATATCCTATTCGCACCCAAATCTTCTTATTTTCACAAATTCAGGCCTTGAAAATTTGCATTCTGATCATATCAAGCATCCTTATCATCTTCTTCTCCTTTTCCAGAAAAAGATAGCCGCAGAAAGAAATTTTTTGGATAAGAGCCCTTTGGGCTGGTGATGGGTATAGATGTCTGTAGTTGCCGGGCTGAAGCTTTTTAAGTACGAAAAGAGAAACAAAATGTACAGAAGAAGCAAGAACAACATATTTTAACGCTGTTAGACAATTTGCCAATATTCACGGATACAGTAAACACAATAAATTTGAAGAAAAAAAAAAAAAACTCGACAACTCACAGAATTCTCAGACAAATACAAATTTATTACAAGCTCGAGGGACTATTTGTAGTTGTGAGATGATTTACCAATGAGGATTACTCGAGCATGAATGGGAAAAAGTTTATATTTATTTATTGTTATTTTTTGGAAAAAATTCAAAGAAGGGTCTTATGCGTTAATTAAAAAGAGGATTACAAAACTTTAAAGAATCAACAGCTCCCTAAAAATACAACATTTGAAATAAAATCTATAGCCTATTGATCAAGTCTATTACAAACATGCAAATATAATAGAAAAACAATCTAAAAAGACAAACCAAACTAAAATAAATAATCTCAAGGAGACCAACAGGAGCAGGAACCAACTAAAAGCATCCAATTAGCCACTCCTGAAAATCCGCAACCAACAAGAGCACGAGGAGGAGGAGCATGGAAAGAACCTGCAAGAAGAAAGAAAAGAGCAACCAAATGCAACAACAGCAACCAACCCAGCACGTCAACCAACCAAAAACAAACACAAGCAACAAATGCACAACAAAGCACCAATCAAAACTAGTCATTAGATGAAAGACCGAGTAGCACACAAAAATGAGATGGCAAAAAAAAAGTAGATAACCCAGACACCCAAGCACCACCCCCAAAACCGAAATAACCACAATTACAACTTTTTAGATTTTCACCTACTCCGTTTGCTACCTCCCTGAGCAAAAGATTTCTCGACGACAAATTCGACACTTAAATTATATAGAGCAAATTCCTCCTCGTGCCCTTCCAACTCCTTATTGAGAAAGAATCAACCAGCCAGTCCAATTTGTCCAAGCAATTGCCCAACAACTGAGCACGCAAAGCCTCATTCGAGATAATAGAAACCGGTACGTCAATGAATGACACACTCATCAGAACAGGTTCCATAGGAACCACGAGAGATTAATCCAAAACATCATCCACACCATTAGAAGTTTAGAACCACAATCATATTTGTTCATTTTCCATTACTTTGCTTTGCCTTTCTCACTTCATGCATTTAAAAATAAAATGATAAATTTTTTCTACATTATAAATAGAAAACATCACTAATCTATATGTAATTTGAATAATTAAGTATAGTTGATCCAGAATTAACCACATCTAAACATTATCTATTCTTATTACAAGCACTAAATAATTTATAATTTAAGTCCTCATTATAATTACTAATAAAATAATAATCTCAAATATTTGTCTTGAGACTATTTTCTAAAGCAGTTTTTTAATTCAAAAATTTATTGAACTAATTTAAAAAAAAAAAAAACTATTTTAGAAAACAATAAAAAAAGTTAATCATTAACACAATTATAAATAGTTTAATTAGTCTAAGTTATCACGATAACTTTTATTGTTGGTCATTTCTTATTAATAAGATAATTATTTGGAACTTTTTTGGTCAAACAAATATTATTCATATACGAAACATTGCATTGAAAATTCAAATTCAAAACATACCGTTCAGAGATTTTTATAATTAACTTTTCATTTAATTTATATTCCTTCTTTAAAATAACGAAATTGCTATATCATTTTTTTTGGTATGATGTTAGATATATTAATTAAAAAAACGAATGATATTATTGTAATTTTATCAAATTACAAATAAAAATTAAAAATAAATAAATTATAGCATTAAATATATAATAATGAAAACATTTAAATTTAAATTATTTATATTGTGAACCTTATTAATGCATGAGAAAGAATCTGCCTGTGTTTTTGTTTGGATTGGATTAAATAAGATTATGCAAAAATTATTTAATTAAGGTTCTGCCAAATAATTAGATAAATAAACAGTGCTTTGTGAACTACTAATTATGCAATTAGAATTCATAGGAAAATTTAGACTAGGCAATTTCTTGCTCATATCTGTTTAGTTATCAACCAATTAATTAGTTAATCAAACTAATGGATCAGTCTGGCCAATAATTTTGAATAAATCTTTTTTCTAAATTCTAAAAATATAAATATCGATGATTATTATTATACAAAAACAAAAGTTTCAAAAGAATTTAGAGAGCAAAGTTGATAGAAATAAGACCAAGCCCACAATTATGCTGATAAGGTAAATACAGGACACAGAAAAAGGTCCAAGCAAATGAAAATATTATTTTGTGTAATCTATCGTAGTTCTTTAATATAACATTGACCATTGATAAGTCTTATGTCCTCAATGAAAAACATAGAGAGTTGTATTAAATAGTAGACGGTTAACATAAAATTTATCGAATAATAATGATATGAATTCTTTAATACATTATGTTATTGTTATTTGTAGTATCAAAATTCTTTAATTTATATATTTATTGTTAATAGATGATCTAGTTTTAGTTACATTGTTTTTCGGTTTGCCTTATTCCGGGCAATCATTATTACTTGTAGAATAGATATATAAGATCATCTCTAGCTGAACGCCTGAAACTCGTTTGGCGTCCGTTGTTTGCTCCAGCCGATCACAAAAAAAAAAAAAAAAGCCATTCGCGTGACGGCGTGAGAGTGAACAATGTGACGCAATATTGACGTTGTACTGTTCACAAGCTATTTTTTTTTTATAATCCAAACATTAGGTTAAATAAAGTATGAGAAAGAATATACATAGAATATTCTTTTAGAATATTTTTAAACACTTAAAAAAAAATTACTTGATTGATCATATTCAGGGGCGGATTGTCACGACCCGACCCGAGACGAGACGGATCCCGCCCGCGCTGGATCGCGACGGAGCTGCACTAACCAGGATCTAGCTTTGGAATTTGGTTCAGAACTGAATCTTCCAAATAATTAATTCACACAGACTAACAAACACAGAGCTACTATGTATCATCAAATGCAGCGGAACAAAACATCTATCCGATTTCATTTCCTCAAAACAATCATCTACAGAACAGTACATGGCTTTCGACAGAAAGAAAGACAGAAAAGAAAAGCCATGACTGTACAAAAACCAAAAGTACAAAAGTACCTATACTGATCAGACTCTGAACTAATCCTGAACTTCCTTGCCCTTCCCAGAACCTGAAAACCACCAGAAAGCAAGGGTGAGCTCAACAGCTCAGTAAAGCAACAAACCTCCAATCAAAATCCTCAGAATCTCAAAACCAACACAGCAGACAAATCCGTACAGAATCGAAACAGATTCGGACAGATATCAAATCAACAAAACTGTACGGAAACGAAAGTTGTATCAAATCAGAAACATAACAGATCAGACACATCAGATCAACAGAATCAGAATCGTACAGATCATATCGGAACAGAACAAATCATATCAGAATCATATAGCAGATATCAAATATTTAATTAATAGCTAAATTCCCTGACACTGACTGAATCTCATAGGATCCAGGCCACTTATGCCTCCCTTTGTGCTCACGGCACCAAAACAGATCAGATCAGATGTGCTTATAGCACCAGAATACATATATAGTGCATATAGCACCTAAACAGATTGTTTCCTCGGATCCGGAACAGAACAGATATCAGATTTCATATTGAGCTCATTTCAGAATTCCCAGACACTAACTGAATCTCATAGGATCCAGGCCCCTTATAACTCCCTTTATATAGCATATACAGATAGCATATCAATTCAGAAGATTTCCGGACAAAACAGAAATTACTCAAAAATCGGGCAGCACAACGGCAGTATACAGAATTTACACAATTTTCCTGAAAATCAAAATTCACCAAATTCGCACAGAATATAGATATCAACATTTTAGAACATTTATTCTACTGCACAGATAATTTCCAAGTTCACAGAAAAATCCAGTCGACTAAAAACACAGTCGAATCAAAAATACCCGGACAAAAATCTAAAAAAAATAACCAAAATGTGCACACTCGGCACTTCAACAAAATACAGAAAGTTACGCGGTAGAAACTAAACCAGTCGGAAATTACGGACGAAAATCGCGAACAAAACTTAATTCCGGACAGATAATACCGCCAAACTCGACGGTTCTGAAAATTGAGAAAGTCGGATTGTGCCTTACCTTGCGTACAGCAATTTCCTCAACAGTCTCTTCGGACGAAAACAGCTCGGCGTCGCCCGAAAATCCACTTTTCCACTTTTTCCTTCGTTTTTCTCTCTCCTCAACTTTTTCTCTCTCTTCAAAATATCTCATTTCTATATATATCCAAACTGATCGTCCTGGACGATCGAGCTTCGTACCGGACGATCCATGAAGAGAATGATTTCGTCCAGACGAAAATTGAACATCGTCCCTGGCGAAGGGTTCACTGACTTATTTTCGTCCAGACGATCCTGATTTCGTCCAGACGAACCATACAGCCAAACATGATTTTCTCTGCACAACCTGTACCGATCGTCCCGGACGATCCGACTTCGTCCGGACGAACCTGGAGCAAAAACTGATATTACAATCTCCCCAACTTAAAAAAAAATGTCGTCCTCGACATTATCCAGTCCAAACTCAGTCAAAACAAGTATGGGTACAACCGTCTCATGTCAGACTCCTTCTCCCAAGTGGCTTCCCGTGCAGTACGGTGCTTCCACTGGACTTTAACCATTGGAATCTGTTTACTTCTTAGCTTTCGTACGTCGTATGCCAAAATCAACTCTGGCTCTTCCTTGTACGTCAGATTCTCCTGAATCTCAACCTCATCAGCAGATACTTTCTTCCCAGAGTCGGATACCCACTTCCTCAGAGTGGATACGTGAAACACATTATGCACATCAGGCATCGAATCAGAAAGCATCAATTTGTAAGCAGCTTTTCCAATCCTTTCCAGGATTTCAAAAGGTCCAACATACCTCGGACTAAGCTTGCTCACCTGACCAAATCTGCTCACACCCTTCATCGGGCTGACTTTGACATACACAAAGTCACCAACCTGAAACTCTACAAATCTGTGCTTCTGATTGTAATACTTCTGCTGTCGATCTTGAGCAGCTTTCAATCTTTCTCTTATCAAATTGATCTTCTGAGCAGTTTCATCAGCAAAAGTGGCTCCCAAAGCCTGCCTATCTCCGACCTCCGTCAGAGTCAAAGGAGTACGGCACTTCCTGCCATACAAAGCTTCGTACGGTGCCATACCGATACTGGACTGAAAACTGTTGTTATAGGCAAACTCAATCAGCGGAATATGATCTTCCCAGCTTCCGCTAAAGTCCAGAACACAAAGTCTTAACAGATCTTCCAGTACCTGAATAGTCCTCTCAGACTGTCCATCGGTCTGAGGATGAAAGGCTGTACTAAAATGCAGTTTTGTACCCAAGCCTTGCTGAATGCCTTTCCAAAGTCTGGAAGTAAAACGTCCATCTCGATCAGATACGATCACACGAGGCACACCGTGCAATCTGACTATCTCTTTCACATATATCTGTGCCAAGCGATCAACTGAATCCGTCTGTCTGATCGGAAGAAAATGGGCTGACTTCGTCAATCGATCTACAACCACCCAAATAGCGTCGTGCCCTTGTCTAGATCGAGGGAAACCCATCGCAAAATCCATCGTTACCTCCTCCCATTTCCACTCAGGGATAGGCAACGACTGCAACAATCCACCTGGTCGCTGATGCTCTGCCTTTACCAACTGACAGGCTTCGCATCTCGACACAAACTCTGCTACATCTTTCTTCATCCCAGGCCACCAGAACAAAAGCTTCATATCAGCGTACATCTTACCACTGCCTGGATGTACAGTGTAGCCTGAATGATGAGATTCATACAGAATCTCCTGCCTCAAGTCTCCAAACACAGGTACCCACAACCTGTTCTTACAGAAAATAGCACCAGAATCAGAAATTCGAAGTTCAGGAGTCTTACCAGATCCAATCTGAGCAATCAACTTCGAATAATCAGAATCTGACTTCTGGGCTTCTTGAATCCTTGTTTCCAAAGTAGACCGAATACTCATCTGAGCCAACTCCAAACCACTGGAGGAAATCACTTCCAACTGCAAACGCTCCATATCACGAATCAGAAAGTCATCACAAGTAAGCTGAATACCTGATAATCCAGAAGACTTCCTGCTCAAGGCATCTGCTACCACATTAGCCTTACCAGGCTGATACTGAATAGTCAAATCATAATCTTTGATCAACTCGAGCCACCTTCTTTGTCTCAGATTCAGATCCTTCTGAGTAAAAATATACTTCAGGCTCTTATGATCAGTGAAAATCTCACATCTGACGCCATACAGGTAATGACGCCAAATCTTCAAAGCAAACACAACTGCAGCTAACTCCAGATCATGCGTCGGGTAATTCTTCTCATGTGGTTTCAACTGTCTAGAAGCATAAGAAATTACCTGACCATGCTGCATCAGGACACATCCCAGTCCTTTCAGTGAAGCATCACTGAACACCTGAAAACCTTCCGTACCTGACGGAAGTGCTAACACTGGAGCTGAAGTCAAACAATCCTTCAATCGCTGAAAACTCGCCTCACACTCCGGTGTCCAAACAAAAGGTACTGACTTCTGAGTCAGTCTCGTCAGAGGCGTCGAAATCTGTGAAAATCCCTTCACAAATTTCCTGTAATATCCAGCCATGCCCAAGAAACTACGTACCTCAAATACCGTAGTCGGCCTTGGCCAATCAGCAACTGCCCGAATCTTCTGGGGATCTACAGAAATACCTTCTCCGCTTACCACATGCCCAGAAAAGAAATACTCTTCAGCCAGAATTCACACTTGGAGAACTTGGCATACAGCTGATGCCGCCTCAAAGTCTCTAACACAATCCTCAAATGTCTGGCATGATCATCCTCAGATGCAGAATATACCAGAATATCGTCAATGAAGACGATCACAAACTGATCCAGATACTCCCTGAATACTCGGTTCATCAGATCCATGAAAATAGCAGGCGCGTTGGTTACCCCAAAAGGCATAACCAAAAACTCATAGTGCCCGTACCGAGTACTAAAAGCTGTCTTCACCACAATTTACACAATTTCCCTGAAAATCAAAATTCATCAAATTCGCACAGAATATAGATATCAACATTTTAGAACATTCATTCTACTGCACAGATAATTTCCAAGTTCACAGAAAAATCCAGTCGACTAAAAACACAGTCGAATCAAAAATACCGGACAAAAATCTTAAAAAAATAACCAAAATGTGCACACTCGGCACTTCAACAAAATACAGAAAGTTACGCGGTAGAAACTAAACCAGTCGGAAATTACGGACGAAAATCGCGAACAAAACTTAATTCCGGACAGATAATACCGCCAAACTCGACGGTTCTGAAAATTGAGAAAGTCGGATTGTGCCTTACCTTGCGTACAGCAATTTCCTCAACAGTCTCTTCGGACGAAAACAGCTCGGCGTCGCCCGAAAATCCACTTTTCCACTTTTTCCTTCGTTTTTCTCTCTCCTCAACTTTTTCTCTCTCTTCAAAATATCTCATTTCTATATATATCCAGACTGATCGTCCTGGACGATCGAGCTTCGTACCGGACGATCCATGAAGAGAATTATTTCGTCCAGACGAAAATTGAACATCGTCCTCGGCGAAGGGTTCACTGACTTATTTTCGTCCAGACGATCCTGATTTCGTCCAGACGAACCATACAGCTAAACATGATTTTCTCTGCACAACCTGTACCGATCGTCCCGGACGATCCGACTTCGTCCGGACGAACCTGGAGCAGAAACTAATATTACACGGATCCACCTTAAGCCTAAGGGGGCAATTGCCCCCAGCATAATTAAACACATTGTGTAGAAGTGTTATAAAAAATGTGCATAAAAGGAAACAATGAACCAAATATAAAGAGAAATAGTAAAGAAAATACATAAAAAATGTCGAATCGTGTCAGGGGGCGCTGTCCCTTGGACTCCCGATATATCTGCGAAGCATACAACGATCAAGGACATAAACAATAAGGATCTAGCCAAATTCTATACTTTTACTTATAAATTTATTCTCCCTGAAAATTAAGACTAGTTCCACCCTGACGATATTTAAGTGCCACCCCTCACCACCACTAACTTTAAGTAATCTAAAACAATTAAATAATTAAGTAGGTGACCAACTTAATTGCAAGGCACCAAAAGGTCATCTTCTACTTTTTCTCTCAATTATTTAATTAGCAATTAACTAACCCTTGATGTCAACTTCCAAGCGACTTATAAGAAAATGACATCTGAAGCACCACTGAGATCCTGTACCATAATTGTCATGTTCCCTGGAAAAAAATAATTAATCTGACAATAAATATTTGACCTTTAATCAACGAAGAACATTGGAAAATAAAATGCACAAAAAAGAGATCTTCAGATCATCTTTCTTTATTTTTGTTTTTATTTTCTCCATTTAAAACAAGTAAATAAATATAATTTAAAAGACAATCGTGCATGCTATAACGTCCTACTCACTAGTAAGCAAAATGAGCAGAACGATCCCTTAAATTTTTTTAAGGATTAAATTGATTCTCAATTATATTAAAGAATCATTTTTATCTCTAAAATCTTTAAAATCAACCAAAATAATCTCATAATTAGACTAATAATTATTTAATATAGTTGAAGACTAATTTGATCTTTCATAAAGAGTTAAGAGACTGCTTTGATCATTTTCTCATAAAAAAATGATTCAAATAGGGTGTCGATTGTTATATTTTGAAGAAGGAAAAAATTATTATTTCAAGATATGTGAATACAATCAATTTATTTAAGCGAATAAGCCTTAATTTTCTGTTTGGGGGGGGGGGGGGGGGGGGGGGGGGGGGGGGGGGAGGGTGGTGCAGCTTATAGTAAAAGTTTGAGGAATTTTTGTATATATGTCGGGGATTCTAGGGGGCAGTGCCCCCCTTGGCGGGGTTCGACCTGTCATGTCAGGTTGTGGGATCAAGGGGCAGCGCCTTTGCGGGGTTGACTCAGAACAAATTTTGGTTGTAAGGATATTTTTTTTTATTATCATTTCAATTCTTATTTGTATTTGATTCATCGTTCCGTAACAATAATACATATACACAATATGTTTAATTATGCTGGGGGCAATTGCCTAAAGACAATAGTATTTTAAAACTTTTACGTGGGGCGCAATTCCTCTGGGGCTCTAGATAGTTCATAATACGGACAATAGTTTTTAATATCTTTATATATTCATTAGTGATGATATTAATGAAGTAACTTATGCCACAATTAACAAATTATTAAGTTAATGAAATGGAAATTGAGTGAGATAGAGTGGAACTGTTTTAGGTGCCAATAAACGTCGGTTGAGTGCCCTTATTTCCAAAGCTTTTTTCCTAAAGCGTTAGGTGAACTTCGGTGAGCTACCATCAACTCTCATAAGAAAAATATTCGTAGCGTAACTGACAAACTTTGTGAGCACATATTTTGCCCCACGTTCTAATTCTATTTGGTATTAGCTATCAATCATTTGTCCTTTTGATTATGTTCAAGGAACCCTTTATTCCGTGCATATCTGCCTTTCAGGTTTTGCGTTATTGCAGATCATGAAATAAAAAAATAAAAAATAAAGCAGTATTCAAAATAAAAAAATATATTAATTTGGATTTATCTCGTCGAGCCGCTTGATTGGACTATAAGCATGTTGTGTTTAGAAATTATTTGACCGATCAATTTATGATTTTAACTCTTCAAATGTACTTCGGGTTTTCGATTTGGGCTCATTTGAGCTCAGATTGAGTCAAATTTGGTGTCGTCGGGTTCGTATTTTTGAGACGTCCAATTCGACTATAAGCATGTTGAAATTGGACTTCGGATAATCCCAACTTTAATTTTATCTTGAGATTTGTGTCTGATCAAAATAAATTTTTTATGATATATTAAATATAATTTAGTATTTTCATTACTAAAATTTAATAATGAAATTCTAAGGAATTTTACAGTATTACTGTTTTAAATGAAGGGTGACGTTTGTTCTAGTTGAGCCGTTCCTGTCATCATAATTCATAGCTACTTCCATACCCATGCGTACGATTAGCACCTTTTTTAATTATAATATTTTTATTATTGGTTGATCTGTTAGCTCTGATCCCAATTAAGCGATTATTATGTTTGCATTGGTGGCCAATATTTTCAGAAGGAGACATTAATTAACTGTTATTATTTACATATTATGTTGGATTGTTTTTATTTTATACAAATTAAAAGCTAATAAGTTATGTCTATTATTGAGTCAAAGCAATTCAAAGAGAGTTTTAATTTGGGCTTTATCATTAACCTTACTAATTAATTGACCGATTGGGGTTGGACAAGTTAGGAAATTAAGGTTTCATTTAGGATTGTTTTATCACTATTTTTTAAAATAACTTTTTAGTACAATTATTTTTTATTTTTATTTTTAAAATGTTATTATGCCAAACAGTAAGAAAATCATCCCAACGCAGATGTAAAATCCCAAAACTGTCGATCAGATGCGACGCACGTATTTTGTTGCACCGCGACAAAATTAGACGAATTTTCAAAGTCGTCGAAATTCGACTCAATAAATTTTATAAAATTCTACGCAAATTTTTGAACAAAACGGTATAAAGAATGTATACCTAATTTCACATGATTTGAAAATAAAAAACCGTCAAAGACATTTAAGTAAATTTTAACTCTTTTTACCCATTTTGCCCTCATAAACTCTTTAGAAAATATTGAGGGAAGGGGTACATGCGTCTTTTTTTCCTAACACCCATCTTAAAGCCTTAAGGGATATTCGATCCCTTAAGGCTTTAAGATGGGTGTTAGAAAAGACGCGAACCAACCGAGTAGACAGACGGAAGAGAGGAAGGAGCGGCGGGAGCTAGGGAAAGCTGGCGGCCGGCGAGATTCTAGCACGGATCTTTGGAGAAAAACATGGAGAAACACATAAGGAAGATAGAGGTAAGCTTCTAATGCAAGAAAAAGTTGTTTTCCCTTAATTTTATTGGAGAAAAATATTTAGGGTTTTGCTTTTTGATGGGGCTTTCTTAGAAAAGTGATAGAGCTTATTTATGAGCATGTTTCTAAGTCATAAAACGAATTTTTCTTAAGAAAAAATTTAGGTTCCAAAATTAGGGTTTCTTTTAAAATTAAATTTTGTTTAGGAATGTTGTTACAAAATATTAGAAACATGATTAAACAATAAAATGAATTTTTTTCTAAAGATTTTTGGAGTTTCAAAATTAAGCTTAAATGTTAATAAATTTTATTCCTAGGAGACTTGGAAAGTTTCTAATTAAGAGAAAATGAAAATTTGGAAAAAAATAAATTTCCCTAATTTTTATATTTTTAATCCTAAAATTAAATATCAAAAAATTATAATTAGGTAAAAGGGATGTTTTAGCATGCAAATTTAATGAAATTAGTGAAGAATGGGGTTTACAAAAATTGGAATTTAGGTAAATCCAAAAATTAGCATTTAAATTACTTTTAATTAAAAAAATATTTGATTAGATTGGATATATTAATGACTATTAATAAATATGTGCATAAAAATATTTTAGGTTATGGGTAGGTTAATGAGTATTAATGATCCTAAGAAGAGTAATTAATTAATTGAATATGTAGGGTGTAGGATTAGTGAGGTAAAATTAATTTGGGATTGTATAAGAAGGCTAATGTTGTAAATTTTTCCTTAGATCTTGAAAAGATGAGGGGTGAGACGACAAACGACAGTTTCAAGAAGTGACATTTGAATTAGGAACACTTTACTCCATAAACTCCCTTTATATGCTTTGAAATGTCTAACACTTAGAAATGCATATTTAATGTTCTCATTATTTGCTAACAATGTATATTAAATGTTATCATTATTTTCTATCAATGCATATTAAATATTCTCATTTTGATAATAATGATAGTAATACATAACAATACATAGAAGTCTCTTTCTAGATGTTCTTTGAAATGCAACCTTTCATGTAAGCTTACATATTCCTCAATGCATATGATTGATATGAGATTTTGACACTACAATTCTATGTTTTTATGAAAAAAAAAATGTTTGAATGATTGCACATGTTGAAGGCGGAGTACCAAATATTGTGCAAAAACACAATATGACACTTATGAGCAATATGACTCTTCGGGACAAAAGAGGAAAGGAAGATAAATGACCAAAATTATATTTATGTACCTGAACAATACACTTCTAGTACTCCGGTATGATTGTATAAGTTAAAATTAAGCAAGCATATTATAACATTTATATGACACAAATGACATGAAATAGTGGAAAGGATATGCATTAATGCATATGAACTAGCATGTGACACTTAGCAAAACAATCATGACATTTCATAAACTTATAGATGAGTTAATTCACTTTTAACATACATGTTGATTTTCATTTATTGATATATGAAATTGTTAAAGTTAGTGTTACCTATTGAGCTCTAGGTCATTCTCTCATTTTGGAATATTTTTTAGGAGAATGCACTGCTAGGAATGGCTGACCGTCATTGGTACACTTACAGTCGTAGAGGACCGGATGACAAGTTCCTCTTAAGTTTCTTTTAGTTGTAGTTTAAAAATTTTTGGGTGGTTTGGCATAAATGAAATATTTTGGCACCTTTGTATTTATAAAACTTTTTATGCAATAATATGAAATGCTTAATTTAAATTGGAAAGTTGTTTAGAGACGTTTTTTTTTTTAAATACTTTTGAGGTGTTTTAGATTCTTCAATGTATGTTTTATGAAAATTTCATGTTCTGAACATCTGACATTCGTTCCCGCCTCGTCTACATGAGCTCACAGGGCCGGATCATGACAGTCGAAGATTTCGGCTTCATTTGGGACGGCTTTTTTACTACTTAAAACATCTTTTAAGTACAAAAAAATAACTTTTGTACTAAAAAGTTGTTTTAAGAAGCAATATGAATGCTGTCACAAACGAAACTTTCATTTGAGACGATTTTCTTACTGCTTCTTACATCAATTTTTTTCTATTAAAAAACTGATTTAAGAAACATTAAGAAAGCTGTCCAAAATGAATCATAAGTGTGACTTCATTTAGAGACATATAGTATATAAAAAAAAAAATTCACTACATTTCGAAAGAGGTACATAAATAATAACACTTTAGATAAAATTAGAAAAAAAAAAAATGAATCATCACCTATTATGATGACAAGGGCCAGAGATGGAGAATGAGGTACTGTTGTTGTGTTTTTGTTACTCTTTTCTTCTATCTATTGTAGAAGTCTAATTGTCTAAATTAGCATTTTTTTTACTATGAAAAAAAGTTTTTTCTTACATGCGCTCACTGCTGAATTTTTTTCTTTCTTTCTTTCTCTCTCTCTCTTGAATGACAGCTTTCCTCTCTCTCTTCATTTTCTTCGTAATTCTATTTTACTTTTTTGCGGTGGGTTACTTCAATACAATACAGTCATCTCTTTATGTAATGGTCCGATATGATAAGAAGCAAGCTTGAATTTAATGAAGTTTAAATATGATGACCATCTTTTTTAAATATTAAATGTAAATCAATTGAGTTAGGTTCGTCACCATCTTGAGAAATTAAATAAATTACGTAATCACCATTTTAAAAAAATAAAGATCAAATTTTATTCAAGATAATTAATAAATTTAGATTTCGCACTTTTAGGAACAATTATTTGGTCCGGTGACCGGACGTAGCTCTACGTTCGGTCACCACTGAGTTACCCAGTATTTGCTCGGTATTGCTAGGTATTGCTTGGCAATAACGAGAAATATCGCTATGTGAAGACCAATACCGAGTAATACCGAGCAATATCAAGTAATACCGAGTTTTTTCTAGAAAAAACTCAGTATTGCTCGGTATTACTCGGTATTGCTCGGTATTTGTCTTCACATAATGGTAGTTCTTATTATTATCGAGCAAAATTGACAAATACATGATTTTGTGTCTGCTACGTGGCGCGATTTAGTGCCGGCCGAACCTAGCTCTACGTCCTTTCATCGGACCAAATAAAAGTTCCACTTTTAGGTTACATTTGAGATTTGGGATGACTTTTTTTATTAGTTCTTAAAACTTAATAAAAAAACCATCTCAAACTAAACCTTAATCTTCCATTTGGAGCAGAATTTTTAATTTACTAGCATGCCTAAATCATTAAAGTTGACTTCACATTGAATGTGCATTTAATATCCATCCAAATAAATAATGACTAATTTTCAAGCCAAAATTATTAAAATCATTATTTATTTAATAGTTAATTACTATGATAAACAAGACAAAAAAACAACAGAGGCTAATTTTCAAAGGCAGAAATTTTCATCACAACAAAATTATGTAATTATGCAGCTCATCTTAATTGATCTATTTGTTAAGAATTTTGATTATCAATAAAGAAATTTTGTACGACTTTTTATTTTTTCTTAAAGCAGCTTTTTAACAAAAAAAAATTTAATTTTTTACTAGGAAGTTGATTCTAGAGGCAGGGAAAAAGCAGTCTTTTTTATTAAAAAAATTTAAAATAATATATATATATATATATATTAAAAATTACTTTAGAAAGCAATAAAAAATAGCCCCGAACGAAATCTTTATTTATTTATTTATTAGCCCCAAACAAAATCTTAATTGAACCAAAAGTCTAAAAAATTAAATTATGTAATTAAGTTTGTAATAACATTCAAGAAGAAAAATTTGTCATATAGTTAAACGAAGATGCAACTTAGCAACTTTACTAAAGGGATAGCTGAAGTACATAAGATGATCTCCAATCGAACTGCATATTTTTGTATGCCGTCCACGAATCATTGCATTCGAACTCTAAATCTCATGCAAAAAATCAGTAGGTGAACAGTGCGACGCCAATATTGACATCGGACTATTCACCTATTAAAAAAAAGCGATTATCTTTATTCTTTGCTTAGCTTTGTGGAAAGCGCGTGAAACATAAGAGATATGGTTACCTTCGCAAAGAAGATAGAGAAAAAAGAAAAAATGAGTTACATTGGAGATGCATTTTAAAGTTTTACGCATTTTTTAGTGAAAAATGGGGTTTTCCATTAGAGATGCCCTAAGCAACCTTTACTCCTTGCATACCGCTAAGAGCAAATGGAGAAAGAAGGAAGGCAGAAAAGCTGGAGATACTGTGAGGAAGAAAACAGAGAATACAATATTATTTTCATATCTTAAACTGGTACAGATACAAGTATAAATAGACTGAACTTAGGATAGAAAAGTAAATACAAGGCAATGGTCATAACAGATTCTTGTATGGTGCTAATATCCTCCCTCAAATTAGGCACTCGGTGACCGAGTGGTTAATTTGGTGCGTAATTCCAAGAACCGAGATATCGAGAATGGTTTAGTGAGAATGTCAGCGATTTGATCGGCGGATGAGATGTGTTCGAGTTTTATATTGCCGGAATGGAGTTGCTGACGAATGAAGTGATAGTCGATCTCGATGTGCTTCGTTCGGGCGTGAAAAACCGGATTTTTGGCTATGGCCATGGCGGAGGTATTATCACAGTGGATTGTTGTCGGAGATGGCTGCGGGAGCTGGAGTTCGGCAGCGAGTCTTCGAAGCCAGATGACATCTGACGCGGCAGCGGATAGAGACCGGTACTCAGCTTCGGTGGAGGATTTGGCAACTGTGGGTTGCTTTTTCACTGTCCAGGAGATGAGGTTGGGGCCGAGGAAGGTGCAGAAGCCGGATACCGACTTACGGTCGGTTGCATCTGATGCCCAGTCTGCGTCTGAGTAGGTTCGAAGATTCAGAGAGCCGTGTGTGATTGGTAAGCCGTAGGTGAGAGTTCCTTTGACGTATCGTAGGAGCCGTTTGAGGTCATGGAAGTCCTGTTCAGTGGGAGTTTGCATATGCTGACAGACACGGTTGGTGGCATACGCTATGTCGGGTCTGGTGATCCAGAGGTATTGAAGTGAGCCAGTGAGTCGGCGGTAGAGGGACGGATCGGGATGCGACTGTAAGTTTGGTTTCTTCTGGTGATTGACGGGAGTAATCGGTGTTGGTGCGGACTTGCAATCCTTATACCCTGCATCATTAAGAATTTTGGAAGCGTAGTGTTCTTGAGAAAGAAAGAAACTATGTTTAGTACGGGTCACCTGGATTCCAAGGAAAAGTGAGATGTCCCCTAGCTGTTTGAGAGCGAATTGTTGTTTGAGTTTGGAGAGAAGTCGGCTAATGGCTGCAGCATCATTACCTGTAACCAGAAAATCATCTACATAAATTAGCAAGTATATGCAGATACCGTTTTGATTAAAAATCAAGAGTGAGGGATCGGAACGACTGAACCCGAATCCGAGTTGTTGTAGGAAACTCGTTAGCTTTTGAAACCATTGTCTCGGTGCTTGCTTTAGGCCATAGAGTGATTTTTGTAGTTTACACACTGCGTTTGGTTGGGTTGGATCGGCGAAGCCCGGAGGTTGCCGCATGTAGATGTCGTCTGGTAGGTCTCCATGTAGAAAAGCATTAGCGATGTCCAGTTGATAAACTGGCCAGTCACGGTTGAGAGAAAGAGCAAGAAGAAGTCGAATTGTAGGCATCTTTGCAACCGGGCTGAAGGTCTCATTGTAGTTAATGCAAAATTTCTGATCATATCCGAGAGCGACGAGTCGTGCCTTATAGCGGTCGACTGTCCCGTTGGGTAGGAGCTTAATCTTGTATGTCCATTTGCAGCCTAGGACGGGCTTGCCGGGAGGGGGAGGGACAAGTGACCAGGTGGATTGCTGTTGAAGAGCGTTAAATTCTGCCTGCATTGTCGCCCGCCAAGGTTCGGATTTAAGCGCCTGAAGATAAGTAGTGGGAGTGACAGGAGGAGTAACTTGAGCAATCAGATTGAAGACCGGCTTCGGTTTGCGGATACAAGATTTGAGACGTGTTTGCATTTGATGAGTAGGGGAAGTGGTATGAGGGGTTGGTTGGACGAGCTGAGAGTCTCAGGAGGCGAGGGTGAGTTGGATGAAGTGTTTGGCTGTGTGTCGGAGATCGAGTTGAAGCTGGCAGAATTGTGAGAAGGCATAGTGTGAGTTGTAGTGGAGGGAGTGATAGTGGAGGAGGGTGTTAGAAGTAGAGGGGGCATGGGGGAGATATGATCTGATTGGTGCAAGGAAGGCTGATTTGAGTGATGCTTGAGTGGGAACTGAGTTTCATAAAAGAGGATGTGTCAAGAGGTGTAAGTGCGACCGGTGAGAAGGTTGTGACATAAGTATCCTTTTTGGTTAGGTGAGTAATTGATAAAGACACAGGGCTGAGATATTATGGCAAGTTTGTCCGTGGAGTAAGGTTTTAACCAAGGATAGCATAAGCAGCCGTATGTTCGAAGGTGGGTGTAGGTCGGAGAGGTACCTGTGAGGCGTTGGTGAGGTATTTGATTAGAGATGGATTTGGAAGGAAGTTTGTTGATGAGGTAGTGGGCGGTGGAGAGCGCAGAAGACCAGAACTTGGAAGGTAGACCAGATTCATGTAGGAGGGCTCGAGTGAGGTCCAGAAGGTGACGGTGTTTGCGTTCAGCGACACCGTTTTGCTCGGGCGTGTGAGGGCAGGTCAGCTGATGGAGAATACCGTGATCCTGCAGCAGGCGACGGAAGGCGAAGCTAGTGTATTCACCTCCGCCGTCGGAACGGAGAATCTTTGGGATTTTATTGTGTTGAGTTTTTATGAGATTAAGAAAATTCTTGAATGCCATTAAAGCTTCGTCTTTAGTATGAAGAAGATAGAGCCAAGAAAAGCGGGAGTAGTCGTCAATAAAAACAATGTAATATCGATGACCATCAAGAGAGATGTGAGGAGCCGTCCCCAGACGTCGGTGTGAACAAGCTCAAAGGGTTGCGAAGTAATAGTAACTCTTTTATTAAAAACTAACTTGTGGCTTTTAGCCTGGTTACAAGAGTTACAAAACAATGAATGAGGTACATTAGTAATTTCAGGAATTAAGCGAGAAAGGGTGTTGTGTGTGTCTTTGTTCGGGTGTCCTAGGCGAGAATGCCAGTTGCCCGAGTCGTTGGTTTTGGCCGTGAGAGCTGAGTTCTTGATGTCGGATGCGGTGCGGAGGTGGTAAAGACCGTTACTGAGATGTCCATGAAGCAACGGACGGTGGTCCCGTGAGTCCTTTATGACGAAACCATTAGCATCAAAAGAAATGGTAACAAAGTTATCGGAAGTAAGTTTTGAGACGGAAAGAAGATTGTGTGTGAGTGTAGGAACGTGTAGGAGATTGTTGAGATGTAACTTACGAGCGGTGTCCGGCAAAGGAAGGAGACCTTGACCGGTATTGGTGATGGGAAGGTTGTTACCGTTTGCGGTGGAGACCGTATCCGATCCGTGGTAGGCAGTCGGGTAGCAGAGGTGGTTGACGTCCGGAGTTAGGTGCGTGGAAGCGCCTGAGTCAAGAATCCAGTCTTGATTGATTTGAGCGGACGGATTTGCGAAGAGAGCCCGGGGTTGACGATTGTCGGCAGGAGCGTATTTAGGATTGTGGCGATGCCAACAATTGAGGCAATGTGCCCAACTTTGCCGCAAATTTGACATGTCGGTCTTGTCGAAGCAGGTGCGGCGGTAGTCACAGAAGTCGGAGCAGAGGAAAATTGAGATGATTGCGGATTCTTGGGTTTGGCGAATCTTCTGTTGTTGTTGTTACGATTGCGAGACGAGTTTGAGGAGGCAGCGTAGAGAGCCGTGGGGTTCGGTTCTTGAAGATTTTCGTGCTGAAGGTGAATTTCCTCATTGCATAGCAAGGCATAGAAGGTATCCAAGTCAATTGGTTGGAGGGAATTGCGGATTGTCGATTTGAATGAGTTGTAAGTTGGCGGGAGACCGTTGAGGATGTGAAGCATGACATCTTCAGACTCAATCTTGGAGCCAGAGTCGGAGATGTTGTCGACGATCGTCTTAATGTGAGTGAGGTATTGTTGCACGGAGAGATCCTTCATTTGAGTGCGGTATAGCTCGTTCTTGAGCTGGATGACGCGGGAGCGACTGGTCGGTTGAAGGCGCTTCTCAAGAACAGTCCAAGCAGCATTGGCGGTGGAAGAAGTGATAATGTATGGCAAGATGGATTGAGATACCGTGGCAAAAAGAGCTGAAAGGAGATTGCTGTCAATGACCAGCCATTGAGCATAATCGGTAGAGGCGGGATCGGGTGGTGCCGGGACGGTGCCAAGAAGATATCCGGCGAAGCCATTTGTAGTAAATTGCTGTAGAATTTGCGCTCGCCAAATCGAGTAGTTGTCCGGCGTGAGATGATGAGGAGCGAGGTTCTTGATGTTGGAGAGAAGAAATTTTAGATTTGGTGGTATGCAGGCGAAAATTCCAGCGGAGGTGGTAGTTTGGGTGGAGGATGAGGCGGAGGAGGAGGAAGAAGGGGGGGGTAAGGATTCGGGGAGGGGGGGGGGGGGGGCGGGGTAGGGATTCCATGAGGTTCTTGAGCGACCTCTACTGCTCTGATACCATAAGAGCAAATGGAGAAAGAAGGAAGGCAGAAAAGCTGAAGATACTGTGAGGAAGAAAACAAAGAATACAATATTATTTTCATATCTTAAACTGGTACAGATACAAGTATAAATAGACTGAACTTAGGATAGAAAAGTAAATACAAGGCAACGGTCATAACAGATTCTTATATGGTGCTAATAACCGCTAGTTGGGCAAATTATTTTGTACGGATGTCGAACGTTGTCCAAAGACCAACCAGAATGTGCCACGTCACTCCCTCGGTACCGCGCTTGATACTACTAACGTGACGTATTCTGATTAGTCTCCAAACGATTTATTACGTTCTACGTCGGAATAATTTATCCACTAGTTGACACTCACAGTTATTTACTAATAATTATTTTCCACGTGTAAAATTTAAATGATTCCACGTGTAATAAATCTTAGGGTTCACATGCCAGCTGAACTGAGAATGCGAGGAATTATTATTTTAATGAAAAAAAATTATTTTAATGAAAAAGACGTGTGATATTTGATCACGCCTCAGTATTGGAAGCCGGGCAAGTCCAGGCTGTCAACTGGCCTACCAATCAGAAACAGATCGTAGCACAGAAAATCCGACCGTCCATTGATATGACTTTCCCCACAGAACAATTCTGCGGATTTTGAGCGAATTAAATTAAATTATTTAATGATTCAAATTATTATCCCAGATTCCCAGTCAAACATTATATGCTGTATCTCCAAAATGCCCCCACCATACCAACGCGTCTGCTCGCATAAAACTCAGATCGTAGAAGCTTCTTTTTGCCCACGGAACTAAAAGCTGTAAACAGGTCATGGTCCGATCGGGTCGACTCTGACTTGAATATTTGAATCCGATTAAAACACTGATAGGGTAAATTTTAATATTTGAATCATGACTTATTTAGGAAAAAGGTATTCTAAAGATTTTTTAATATAAATTATGTGATTATGAATTAAATGTATATAAGTTATATTATTGAATTTTATTAATTTTAATATAAATCTAATGACTTTTAAATTTATTTTAATACATTTATATTAAATATGTTAAAATATATTTTTAAAAAATAGGTAATTTTTCATGAAAATTCAGCGTCGAAATAACTCGGACCAGAAGGAATCGCATTTCATTTAGGGTCAAATATAAAGATTTAAATGGGGATTTCTTAAATAAGTTGAAATAATATGAACAGGCCTCTTCACCACGTCTCCTATTAAAATCCTTCCTCGAGACTCTTTCTCTCTCATCTTCCCTGCAAACGAAGGGAAAGAGAGAGCTCGCATTCTCTTCTAATGGTGAGATCAAAGACGAGGCATCTCTCATACATTGCGGTACCTTCGCATTTCATTGACCCACTTTCGTCCTCTTCTTTCCAAGGGATCTTGTCGCCGAGGAAGGTTTCTAGGCCGCCGCCAGTGTTCTGCCTCTTCTCCGCTACAAGAAACCCTAGAACCCTTATCGTAGTTCTACTCTTCATTGTCTCGTTACTTGGGTTTCTCAGTATAGGCCTCCGCGACAATCCATTGCTTCCGTACTCTACCCTTCCCTGTGTCACTTACGGCAATCGTCGGAGTTTGAACCCCTCTGCCCAGGCAGAAGCGTCGGCGTTGGCGGCGGCGGCGGTGGTGCAGCGGAAGGAAGAGGCTAAGGAGATGGAATTTTGGAGTCAGCCGGATGGTTTGGGGTATCGACCATGCTTGGAGTTCAGCGGTGAATACAGGCGGGAAAGCGAAGCGGTTCACCTGAATCACCGTCGGAAGTACCTATTGGTAGTGGTCTCCGGTGGGCTAAACCAACAGCGCAACCAGATCGTCGATGCCGTCGTCATTGCTCGCATTCTTGAGGCTGCGCTAGTGATTCCTATTCTTCAGGTTAATGCTATCTGGGGCGACGATAGGTAACCACGGTAGCTCATTCATGTTAAATTTCCCCTTCTCAAAGGAATGTACTCTTGATTCACTTGTTTAGATGCCCTGTTTACTTAAGTTCATTAGAATTATGGATAAAATTTCTTTTTTTTTTGTGTGGATTTTCCTCTTATTTTTTTTTAAAGGCTTATGGTTCCTTTAATGCTGATACTTGGCAGTGAATTTGCTGATATCTTTAATCTGGATCATTTCAAGAAAGTGCTCGCAAAGGATGTTAGGGTCGTCTCCTCTTTGCCTTCGACCCATTTGATGACGAGACCAGTGGAGGCGAAGATAACTCCACTCGATGTCTCTCCTCAATGGATTCGATCAAGATATCTGCGGCGGGTGAGCTTTTTTCTTTCTTTAGTTCCTCCCATTTTAATTTGGATAATTTGAAAAGATTTGGCCAATCATGGAATATAGCATTAGGGTTGCTTGGCTACAATTAGGATTTATTAAATCTTGTAAATTTCAGATTTAGTACCCTTGCAGCGTTAAATTCTGAAATTGTATGATAAAATTATGCTAAATTTGGTAAATTCTAGTAAACTATTTGGTATATGTTTTTGAAATTTAAGATTTAAATGAAAGAAAATAAGAGGCATAATAAACTGAAATACTATAAAAATCTGAAATTCTGTTCCTCATAGATTTATTAAATTCGGAATTTAGCCTAAAATGAGATGAAAACTGGATTTAAAAAAAAAAATCGCTCAAAAACTGTTTGGCAAGATTTAGCCTAAATTGCTAAATCTTTCAACCAAAAGGCAATTTTATTGAAGGGTATTGCAGGATCCGCAATGATTCAAAGACTTGATAATTACCTTTATTGGAATTGACATCTCCAGTATATGTCTTGCTGGCTAGTTCCAATATCCGATTTCTACTATGAATCTTTTAATCATGCTTCTGTAACTTTCTCTTCAGCTTAACAGAGAGGGTGTTTTGCTCCTAAGGGGATTGGATTCCAGGCTTTCAAAGGATCTCCCTCCTGATCTACAGAAGCTTCGTTGCAAGGTACTGGTGTTCTCCCATCGCATCCCCAAGTGCATGAAATTTGTTAGCTATGGCATTAACAAATTTCTTCTTTTAAATTATTGTAGGTCGCTTTTCAAGCTTTGAGATTTGCTACACCTATTCTTGATATAGGAAACAAGCTAACAGAGAGGATGAGAAGCAAAGGTCCCTATCTTGCCCTCCATCTCCGAATGGAGAAGGATGTTTGGGTGAGAACTGGCTGTCTTCCTGGTCTGAGTGATGATTTTAATGAGGTTATTCATGAGGAGAGAAAGCGCCGGCCGGAGCTTCTCACTGCGAGATCGAACATGACCTATGAGGAACGAAAGTTGGCTGGTCTATGCCCCTTGAATGCTTTGGAAGTCACAAGGTATTGCTGCAATCTAATGTTCAAAGATTTTAATTCTAACCTCAATGGTTTCTTTTCATGATAATAGTTATGTTTTTCAGGCTCCTTAAAGCCCTTGATGCTCCAAAAAATGCTAGGATATACTGGGCGGGTGGAGAGCCGCTTGGTGGGATGGCTGCCTTGGAGCCTCTTAGGAAAGAATTCCCAGATTTATACAACAAGCAGAAACTATCCCTTCCTGGTGAATTGGAGCCATTCGCCAAAAAGGCCTCTCTTCTTGCAGCGATTGATTACATAGTCTGCGAGAAGAGCAACGTCTTCATGCCTTCCCATGGAGGAAATATGGCTCATATGATTCGGGTAGTTTTTCTTTCTTCACACTGACCTGAAAAAATTTATCTCAGCTGGTTATCTTTTATAATTCTAGTTGAAATCATACCCACAACACATGAAATACAAGATTTTCTTTCTTCAAAAATGAGACAACTTTGGTATTTTAATATTTTACAAGACAAAAACTGTTTCTAATAGATTGTTGGTTTCCTCATCAAAGATTGGCTCAGAATAATTTTAGTCAGTTTTTCAATGTCGCCAAGCATTCTGAGGCTTATTAACCTTGTTTGTTTCTGATTCAGGGGCATAGGGCTTTTGCTGGGCACAAGAAGTTCATAACCCCAAACAAGCGGCAGATGCTGCCTTACTTGCTGAATAACTCCCTCTCAGAAACCGAGTTCAATAGGATTGTAAAGGAATTGCACCATGGATCTCTCGGGCAGCCTGAATTCAGGACTGATAAGATTGGCAAGGATGTGACGGCCTACCCAATTCCTGAGTGTATGTGCAATTCTACTTCGACGAGGCTTACACTGTAGTAGTAGTGGCTTTCAAAGTTAAGATTATATTGATTCTTTGAGGAGATATTTTTGCCCTTTATCTTCTGACAAGAGGCTTTTATTTCAAAAATCCTTTTTGAATGGAGCCCAAAATTCAAATTGGGGCAACATGGAAAGAGAAACACCTGAAAACTCCATCAATGTGCCCAAGAAGCACGAGGCCTCCTCTTGCTACTACTGCATCACACTTGCGGAGCTGCAGTTTTTTAATTCATTTGTATGTATAAGTTTTTAATTTACAGTGGTAGTTGCAGAGAAGATTCTTTTGTATTCTTCATAGTGTCTGTATCATTAATTATGTATCTACGCAGGCTGTATATAATTAGTTTGGCAATCGGATCCTTCCTATTTGTCTTTCAAATATGGTGGTTTATATCATGCAATCACTTTTTGTTAGGCAGAAATCTAGAAAAAAAGAAAAGAAAAGCTTGTCTTTAGGGGAAACTCACAATGCAAAATAAAATGTCTGAACTTGTAATTCTTTCTTAATTTACAGTCGCCCAATAAACCTCTTTTTTTAGGGTTTGTTTGGTTAATAGCAGGAGTTTATTCAGTGTTGTTTTTTTTTCCTTTTATTTTAAGAATTAAAATTATCTTCCAATAAACCATCAATGCTTCCATAGCATGCATGAACTTAGAACATGCTGTTTTTGTTCTTTGAATGCAAACAACAATAATAGAATGTGTCTGGTCAACAAGAAAAAAAACTAGCAATAAAATTAAGAAGATGTAATATGGAGCATGAACAATAAAAAATGGTAAGAGTGACTGCATGAAAATAAGTAATCAATGCAACAACCTAAAAATGCAACATATCATAGTTCCTATAATAGATTATGTCATGTTGAAATTATTAATGTTTATGTCAAACTATCACTAATACTATCATATAAATATATGCACAAACAATTGTGCTAGTTATCATCATACCTCGTTCTCGATAGGACAAATAAGTCATTCATTATTTTCAACTCATGACTAATTATATAGACATATCTTTACATATCTATAGTTGGTTTTGACAAATACTATGCTGTCGAAAGGTAAACATCAATCTAAAAAATCAAATATTTTTTTTTTAGAGTTTTGACTTTGTGAGCTCGTTGGCCTAGCTAGCCAATATCCAAAAAAATTATTTAGGGACTTACATACAAGCATACAACCCCTATGTTTGTCATAAATAAGCTTTAAATAGATATTCTATATTCAATATGAAGATTGCTATTTTGTAATAAATTATGATGTATAAGAATAACATTAATTACATCAATCAATATACTAGAGTTTGTGCATAAAATAGAACATTTTAAAATAAAGATATGACTTACAATTAAACTAATTATCTAATAAACTAATACAAATAACAATGATTATGCTCGTAACAAAGAAGTGTATGCTTATCCCAACAAAAAAAAAAAAAATATTAGTTGCCTCTAATTGAGTAACATAAAACTACAAATCTACTTAATGTTCAATCGATCATATTACGTAGAACTTAACTAGAAAATTCTAAAATGAAGAGCCCTAATTCATAAGATTAAAGAATCAATTATTTAAAACATAAAGATGAACTTAAAATAGCTTGAATACCTAAATTGAAGTTTTTTTTTTTTTTTTTTTAATTTAACCAAGCTTAAGTGGTTTAATCTATAATACAATTAAGTTGAATGCTACAAATATAAGATATATTTTTACAATCTACCAATTCAATTACATAATTTTTATTTTATAATTAAAATAAAACAAAAATTTAAATACATTAAAAAATAACTAAATTTATAAGTAAAGCCAAATGAAAACCTAAAATATTCTAATCCATCCTAAATACCAAGAACATTGCTCATGATTATTGATAATTTCGGTTAACAAATAAATAATGTTGACGAGATAAATATGTTATTCTTTAACTTCACCATCACAATACGAAGAGGGAGGAAGTAGAGAAGAGAAAAAATATAAGGACTTTTGACGTAGTGGTTTTCTTTGATGTGGATATTTGGTTGAAGGAAAAGAAAAGACATGAACCTTCTCTGATGACGGTTATGGGCCAATGAGGTATAGAGGGTGGTGAGGAAAACATTTAGCGATTGTTGCAAGACGACTTGAGCTCTCGCTAACCCAACTCGTTAGTTGGCGAGTTGGCTTGTTTAAAATATATTAATATAAAATACACTTAAAATATATTAGCATTCATGATTTTTTTAAATTAAAATTTTAGGAAGATTTACATACATACCACTATATTATTACTATTTTATATATCTAACACCTCAAATATTAATTTTACAACTATAACACCCAAAACCTAAGTTTACATCAAATCTACCACTTCGTCTCGCACATAGTTGATGACGTTAAGGGCACCGCCGTCGGCTCCAGCCTCACCTCCACGTTCCTCTTTGAAACCAACATCCTCGCCAAATTAAAAACACCATGGCAGACCCATTACTACAACAAAAGCAAAACAAAAGCTCCTCGGTAGACCCACAGCGTGCTCACCACCGCCGTGACCAGACTCTTTCGGCAATGTCAAGAATTGAGCTTTCCTGTACCCATCAACCAGGAAAACATATTGCTTCCCCTTCTCTACTTCATCCATCAAAGGAATGAAAGCCTGGACTTCACATACCCAATTCCAAAGCTTCCAGGGAAGATAGTCTGCACCATACTATCTTCCCCATAAGCAGTGTGATGGAGTCCACGATCAGCACGGAACTCTTCGAAGACTCGCCCGAGCTGCACGCGATTTAAACGTGGCACGGCAAAGAGAAGAGCGGCCACATGGACTCCCCGCCCATTCGGGGAGCTTCCGTCGCCGACCATAGAGGAGGGCGAGGGGGGCGGACATCGTTGGCGGAAAGGGCCCATCAAAGCCGTCGTGAGCTATGTGTGAGACGAAGTGGTAGATTTGAGGTAAACTTAGGTTTTGGGTGGTATAGCTGTAATATTAATATTTGGGGTGTTAGATGTGTAAAATAGCAATAATATGGTGGTATGCGTGTAAATCTCCCAAAATTTTATGCTTAAAAGTTAATTAAAAAATCAATTAAAAAGCTATTTGAAATAAAATCCTAATAACTGCAAATTAATTATAATGATTGGATATTTTGAATGTTACATATTACTTTAACTATCTTTTATTTAAAAAAGCCACATAAAGTAAGTAATGAAAATATATTAATTTTGTGATCATGAACATCATTGCTTATTAATACAAAAAGTTTAAGTTTTAAAAAAAAAATCTTTATAAATGGAGTCTTTCCCGCGTTGCCAATGCTTTTACATATTAAAAATCATACCAAAATATATGAAAAAGAAAGAAAGAAAGAAAGAAATTCATTTTTTATTAGAAAAATAAATTGCCAATAAATGAAATTCAGCAGAATATCAAAAAATACTTATTTCCCCTCTCCAAATGTCAGATAGAAGTGCTATTAGGGATCCCCCGACCGGTGACCCCCGCCGCTGAGAAAGGCTTCATGAGCTCATAAGCTAACACGCCGGCACCCTTCCGATTTCTCAGCCCAACATCCCCATTCCTCTCATCGATAATCCCCTCAATCTCCTTCAACCTCCCATTAAACCTCTCGAACGCCGCCCTTAGCACGGAATCTTCCTCCCACGCCGCCTCGGCCGCCGCACCAAGATACTCCTCGTCCGGCGAATGGTTTGACAACACGTCAAGCACCGCCATCACAATCGTCGCTTGAATTTGTGACGGGAAACATTCCATCAGTGTCTCCTCTGGCTTCTCCACAAACTTCTCGAACCCTCCGCTGTGGCCGGAGATGTCTTGTTCAGTTGGCATTGGAGTTCGGGCTATGGTGGGCCGATTGGGGAAGTAACCGCCGTAGTCATACTGGCCGAAATTGACGGCAGCGTGGTGCGCAGAGGCGACCCAGATGATCGTGGTGAGAACATCGGCGAGGACGGTGGAGTCGGTGAGTTTGGGCCACCAGGGCTCGTCTTTCTTGTCGGCGTGACCGCGGGTGCGCACCTCGGTCCAGAAGGATTGGAGCTCGACATCATCGGAGACGGTGGAGGGTTGCGGGTAGTAGTGGGCGACGTAGCTCGAGACCCAGTCCGAGATAGCCGACCAGATTAGGAGGCCGTCGGCGGCAAAAGGGTAGTCTGATATGGCTAGCCTTAGCCCGTGCTCTGCCTCGGAGTCTTTCTCGGCCATTCCTCTGCGCAGGAAGCCGCCAATATTTCACAATTTTTAAATTTCAAAATTTTGACTTAATGTGAGACATATTGTATCAATCTACATAAAAATTTAAATGGTTTCAATTTCAAAATAAATTTAATAATTTTAAATTCATCTTTATAAATATGAATCATAATTCATAATATTATGGCATAGTTTTTGTTCATTTTGATAAGAATAAAATTTAAAAATAAACACATTATAAATTTAATAATTTTAAATAATATAAAATTACATACTTTAAACTTAAACTAATTTTAGTTAAATGAACTTGAAAAATTAGTTCTGATTTTTTTATTGTATTAAATGATATAAATTTGCATAGTTTTAATTGAGATATTATTTTATGGAGTGTAAGATAATTATTCAAAAGAAAAAAAAATCAAAATTGTAAGTCAACATAATTTTATTTTGATAGTACCCAATTAATATTTATTTGATAATTATTATGCACTTGTCTAATATTTTCTCATATAATAGCATTTACTTATGATCCAAATTTTCTCTCAAAAAATAAAGATGATGTTATTGTTGTCTAACCTTTTGATCAGATCTGCAGGTAATCCCTCTCTATCAAACCGCCATATTTGATCATAGGCGGCAGAACTGAGCTCCATCGAGTACTTAAGCGTCGAGAACGACATTTCGATAATGCCACCTCCAGAGATTAGATATTTGCGCGCAAGAGCGTTAATCTTCATCGTATATCGAAAGTGAGGATGAAGAAGCCTATAAATTGGGTGAATCACACTGAGTTGTCTATTGCCAGCAATGATATATGGCTCAACAGAGCCATGAGTCCTCAACCTGGAAATGTTATTTATGCAAAGTAAGCCAACATTAATATAAGCTGGTTTAGTTAATTTGTCAAGTACATAAGATTAGTAATATGCACCAATGTGAAATGAGCTCATGGTAGCCAGAGTCATGAGCACAAACATGAGCCTTGGCGAATCTCCAAAGCCAATTCAGTGTAGCATCCGAGCTTGGAGTGAACACTTGCTTCCATTGGGGATTCTGAGGGGACTGTGGGCGGGTGAGTTCTATCGCGATAGGCGTTAGAGTGTTATTGCTCTTGAGGAAGAAGAGGGTTCGAGAGCCATACAAGGTGGTGCCTTGTAATTCTCTAACTTTGTGAACAAATGGGAGAAAAAGGTCATGGTAGTCTAACATGAACAGTCTCTTTCTCTGCATTGCCTGCTCAATATAGTATATATACAACCAATCTTGATTCAATTTTTGTTGATTTTGTATCAAACGTTGTTAAGAAAAATACAAATCACACAGACGCGCGCACCTCGCTTGCAGTCATTTCCCCATGGATTTCTCTTTCGATTATTTCCTCTGTGATTGCTGATTCAGGAGGACCATAAATGATGGGGTCAAGCTTGCTAATTAGAGGAAGTTCCTGCCAAATGATGCGTAAGTTGAATTAATGAACTGTGATTGCTGCATCTTAAATATACTATTTAGTATCTTATCAAATACTTGTGAAGATAGTACGACTGAAAAATGATAATGATGCATGCCAAGACCTTAACAAGTTCGATGGCATAAGGATTGACGCCTGCCAGTGTTTGCCTCGCAAATTCTTCATCTCTAAGCCATGAGAACTTATCATCTACAGTTATGAATCAATAAACTTTATAAGCTCAATCAATCAAAGTAACAAACTGTTTTAAGATATAATGAATTTTCCCAAGATATTAATTAAGACTTACTCTTAATTAGAGAAGGAATCTCAAACTGCAAGACATCATCAGCGGTGTCTTTAATTGAATTGCAAAGCTTGTGAAGCAGGGCTTTTGGCCCGTGAACGTTATCTGGAACCTTGAAGCCCTGATCGTATAATTCATCAATGTCTATGAAATTCTTAAAACCTACATTTATATCGATTAATGCAGAATTAACTGCAGGAATGATCGCATGCAGAACTGATGTCAACGTCTTTCCATTGAAGGTCAACGTCTTTACTTCTGAGAAGGCCTCATCCCTTGGCACATAAATGGATGAGCCTTTTGATTCTGAAAGAGGATCTGCTTTCACAAATATAGTTAAAATACTGAAAACCATTTTAAAGGATAAAGCAGGCCGACGTCAATCTAAAAAAATTAAGCTCAGGAGACTGATCTGAAGACTCTATTTTTGTGAACTAAAAATAACTGTTTGTAATTGTCTTAATTATTGTTTTGCAAAAAAAGAAAAACAAAACGATGATATTTTTTACAAAATCTCAAGAGTTATATAAATTGTAGTTTGAGGTAGATCTGTAAAATAATTGTTTCAGGATATATTAGGAATTAAGATACCCCTGATACAATCTCACTACTCCCATTAATGTATAATTTGCAAGTGATCACACAACTTTAGCCCAATTAATAATCTTGAGCTAAACTCTAACAAAGGAAATTCTCACACAACTTTAGCCATGCATGCAAGCACCATAGAAAGACTATATATCCATCAAAGATTTGGAGCTTCATACCATTGTGTGAAGGTGGACGACCAGTTCTACAACGACGAGGGTAAGGGTACTGCCTGCTGCCTCCAAGGATTGGTCTGGCTAGATCTTCATTGCTGTCAGGGTCACCAAGATCATTATAAGTATCATAGTCATAAATCCTCTCGTAGGCCTTTCGTTCTCCGTGTCCGTCTCCCCTCTTTGCCTCGAGATCTTTCCTCCTTAATCTCTGTAGGCCACTTGGGGTACTGGATGGCAAGTAAGACTGAATTGTGTATGAAGAAATGAAACTTGGTTAGAACATATAATATTAGATTCTATGTTCTTTATTATCAAAATGAGCAAAACATAAGTGTTAACCAACCTTGTTTGTGAAGAAGATCCTCTTCTCTGAGCTTGTTGACTTGGCCTGCACCCATGAGTTACAGGTAATTACTGAGAAATTTTCGCCAACCGTGTAGTCTGTGGTGATGACAATATCCTTGAGAAAAATTTCTTTGTGATTCTCATTCAAGACTAAAACTCCACCGATTTCACCGAAATCGCTCGGG
This sequence comes from Dendrobium catenatum, assembly GCF_001605985.2. NCBI lineage: Eukaryota > Viridiplantae > Streptophyta > Magnoliopsida > Asparagales > Orchidaceae > Dendrobium > Dendrobium catenatum. Next base: position 392,786 of record NW_021319725.1, on the reverse strand, counting down.
ACTGTGAAAGAGGCCTCGTACTGTACATCTTCTCCTTCTTTGCTCTTCTTGTGAGCGTTTACTGCCACCGTTTTCTCTAATCCTGAGGCTGAACAGCAATGGTAAAGTTTTCTTACTGTGTTTTCAAGAATTTTTTTTCGTATACAAAATTTTAAATAAAAAAAATGATATTAAAAAAATATTTAAAATAATAAATATGCTGTGTTCAATTTAATAATTTTAAATAATTATAAAATTTTTATTAATTAAATATACTGACCCCACCTCCACGTGGCCGACACCGTCATAATTTTTTTTTGGTGTGGAAATGACACATTCACATTTTTCTTTTATTAATTAATTTTTATATAAGGGATCATCTTCTTGTCATAAATGTGACCTTTCGGCCAGCATGACAACATGGTTTTCATAATATTGAATATAAATAATTAAATATTTTGAACATGTATATATATAAAAAAAATCAGGATATCGATCAAAATTTTAATTAAAATAATTTTAAATTTATTGAATTTGTTTTAAGAGGAGCAAAATCTAAATTTTAATTGTAATTTAATGATTTAAAATATATTCTAAATTTTTTTTTTCAAAGGATAAAAGTAAAATGATTTTGAAAATTTAGAAGAATTTTTATTCGAAAATGATTAATTTAATTTTGAACCCCTAACTTTCCTTATTATGTGGTGAAAGAAGTAAAATAAATTTATAAAAAAAAAGTAAAATAAATTTATTTTATCATGAATTAAAATCATTACAATTCTTTTATACTTGTAAAGTGTGGCTGAACAAATTATCATTTCAATCATCAAATTAATATATTTATGATTAATATATTTATAACGCTTATTTTTTTTGTTATTACATTTGTAATTAAGTAGTTTGTCATGGAGCATTGCGTGAAAAAAAAATATTGACTTTCATTGTGTGGGGATGAGCATTGTTCTTTGAGCTCGTTTGATTGGTTGAGGTTAGAAAATATATTTAAAAAATGATAATTAGGTTATTAAATTCAATCATGTGATGAGAGCTCTTGATATATTATATTAAAAGTACAAAATAAATTATAAAAATAGAAATTAAGTCATTTATAAGAATATACAACATATTTTCTTAGGATAAAAAATTAAAATAAAATACTTATTTTGAAAGTATTATACAAACATCTTATTTTTTTGTCAATTATCTTTTTATTTAAACTATTTGTTTGTCACTAATGAAATAATTTAAAATCTTTTCGAAATTATATCATCATAACATCATTACAAAAATAGAGACAAAAAAAAGGAGAGTAATAAACTAATCATTCAATCTGCTTCAGTACCTCTCTACCAAATCTACTAAAAATAAAAATAAAAAAAACATGATAATCAGTTTAAAATATATGTAAAATAATAAAAATAATAAAATAATTCCTGAGATCGATCGATCTTACTTTCTAATCAATAAATAATTTCATGAGAACAAAATTTTTGTACTTACAATGATCGAGCTCGGTTCCTACGAACTCCATATACAGATTTCCGCGAAACAAATCAACGAAGCCATCGATCACTCTCGAGAGGTCAATGCAGCCCAAGGTTTCTCCAGCCGTTAGCTTCACAGTAGCAACAGCTTTCATGGCTTCTGTCGCTATACTCAATGTGGAAGAAGAAGGGAGAGGAGGACATATAAGATAGGGTTAATTACTTAGCTGGTGCACGACTATAAGACCCTCGTCCCTTCTTCTTCTTCTTCTCCTCCTCCTCCTCCTATAATAAGAGAAGTCAACATCAAGAGAGTAGTTGGCCTTCTTTAATTGGTGAAGAAGCAGCAGGAAGCTAGGCTTTACACGTTGCTTGGAATTAGTTATGTGCGAAATAATTAAATTACGTTCAAATTTGATGTAGCCTTTCATAAGGATTTGTTAAAGGTAATCTAAGTTATAGGCCAACTAATCCTTATAGCTCAAGTAATTTAATTAAATGGTAATTAAAGTTTAATTTGAGTTGATTAATCTCTGAAGATTTTCTATAACTTTAATGGAAAGTCTATATAAGCTGTTTACTGGTATATAAAAGTTGTTCAGCTGGAGAAGTATTTTTTATTTTTTTTAATTATTAGTACACGTGATTCATTTGGGTTTTAAATGTATTGATTTATTTGTGAAGTAAGCATTCCACACTTTTTTTTTTGGAGGAAATTTTGGTGCAGAGCCCAATTTTTATAAAGCTAAATAAAAATTACAGAAGATGGCAGCAAATATAAAATAAATAGAGAAGATCTTAAAAAATAAGAAACAAACGAAGAAAAAAACTAGAAACCAATAGAGTACCAACTCTTCAAAGAAGACCAGAGAATAGTTTGGAAACAAAAGAATTGGACTTAGATTATTCAAAGCCAACCTTTATATTCCTCTGATGTATATCTAAATGGGTCTTCTCGAACAAAATTGGGTTGATTTAGGCTCGAGGCCATCCAGACAGCGCAGTTGGCATGAGGACATTTTTTGCTTCTTGAATTTGAACTTCCCTTGGTTGCCATGAAGGTCATCTGATGTGGTACAGTTTAGGGAGCTGAACACCTGAGGAGTATTGAACACCACTATAACGAATTACCCACATTCTCTTGCCCGAATTCAGAACCACGTTCCACGTTCTCGTCCTTTTCAATTACTACATAATTAGCATTAGCCTAGCCTCTACTTTATTAGCTAACTACTAGCTTTGCCTCTTTAGTTATCTTTTTACAACTTAGCTCATATATATTGTTGAATTAGAAAGGAACGAAGGCAGAGAAGATATTACTAACCAGTACCCAATCACTGTTTCATTGTTCTGGAGTTTTCTTGTACTGAGGCTTTCGGTTGTAGGGTTTAGATTGTTTTTGTTGCAGGTTTGCACAACCATCCAAGTGTTTGAATATAAATAGTTGGCTTTGATCATCATCGTCCTGATAGAATTAGCCAAAAGCTTGCATTGCTGAAGTCAGCTGAACTAAAGTTCTTTAAATAACAGAATTCCTTGAGTCATTGATCTTCTTATCATTAGCGCTTTTCAAAATCTTAAACTGAATAGCCTTCTTCACTTCAGTGATTAAATAAGACGGATCCTTCCAGCTTTTAGAAAATTGTCTGTTATTCCTTTCTTTCCATAACAGGAAAATTGAGGAGCAGATTGTTAATAAGAGAATCTGCTTTTCTCTTTTATTTGATTGTTTATAATTATCAATACAATCAAATAATTGAAAAATATTAGGTCTCATTAAAAAACAAATCTATGAAAGGGAATAGACCCTTAATCACAACAAAATAATAATCAAATTTAAAGAAGACGTGCATATGATTTTCAGCCTTCTTGTTACATAAAGCTCAGATGGCAGGCGCGTTAATTTTCCTATTATTCAACAAATATGCAGTTTTCAGCCTTTTAATACTTGCCTCCAGATGAACGAAGAAAATCTAAGAGAACAATTTTTATGCCAAATATAATTATGCCATATAACCTTGCCTTCTTAATTGAGAAAAATAATTATCATAAAAATTCCTGTAAGACGGTTTTTGAAAACCTTCCCAAAAAACTTCTCTATTTTCAGCAATTTTAATATCATTGATGTAGTTTTTAACAAATATAGTAAAGTGTTCAAGAATAATCCACTTGCCATTTTGCATAAAAGAGTTAACGACAACATTTGAAAGCTTCGAAGGAGGCAAAATTTCAGCTACACTTTTGTCATTAAGGCCTGGGTCTCAATAAAAGGAAAAATTTCTATTAGCATCAATATTTGAAGAAATTTTGTTTTTGATCAAAAGAGCAATGTGGCAAATGTGCTTCCACATTTTAGATGCTTGTGTAAGAGGTGTTTTTCAAGGAGAGATGAATTTCTTTCTATACCATTCCGCAATAGCCGAATGAGCAGTGAGAAATATCCAAATGAAAGAATAAGTAAATTTATGATTGAGAGCATCAATAGCAAGAATTTCTAAGCCGCCATTAATGTTTGGTTTACAAATATTTTTCCAAGAGATGATATGCATTTTTCTATCAACAATATTCCTGTGAAGGAGAAATTTTGAACAAAGCTTATTAATGATCTTACAACACTTCTTAGGAATTATGGCTCATCTAATCCAATAAGCAATAATATAAGAACTACTAAATTTTAAAAATTGAGGTCAACTTGCAAAGGTTATAAATTTAACATTCCATCCATCTAATAAATAATAAATTTTCTTTAAAAGCAGTTGAAAGACCACATTTCACAAATTGTCTTTGGAAATAGGTAAACCTAAGTAAGTGAAGAAAGGCTCAATTTTGGTTAAACCAAGAATTGCACTAGTGTCTTCAATAATAGAAGTACTGGTAGACAATATAAGATAGAATTATTGTTGACATTTACCCTAACAGCAGAGGCTTCAATAAACTTTTGAAGAATAAACTTGAGATTAGTTACATTTTGAATGTCATTCTTCCCTAAAATCAATAATTCATCAGCATATACCACATGTTTAAGAATATTGCCAGTATCAGTAATACCATAAAAAGTGTTTTCTCTATTTGTTTCAAGAATGCAAGAAAGAATATTCAAGACGATTCTGAAAAGAAGAAGAGAAAGCAAACAACTTTGTCTAAGACTTGAAGATGATTAAAAGATAATTAACTATATTTATTTAACATTCATCCAAATAATTTTAAATAACTACTTTTTTTCCTCAGTATTTTATTTTACTACAAATTTTTTTAATCCAACTAAATTTCCCCTTAAAATGTCAATGGAGATAAAATTGTTAATCAAAAGAATGAAAATTCAAATTAACTTTTAGTAAGGAAATCGTTTTTAAAATAATAAACTAAGTAAATTAGGTAAAATTGATAATGGTATGTTCACTCCACTACTTGTCATAATATTTCTTTTTGGAAACTATTATTATAATCAAAATAGCTTAATAATTAGATAAAATTTAATGATGTTGAAATTCGGCGCTTTTCTTCATGAGCAATATTTCAATTTTTATAATCAATCTAATCTTTTGAATAGACAGACTTTGAAGTTGACTTGTCAAAGTCTCTTTGTAATTATTTATTTTGACGGAGAGAAGAATTCTCTTAATTGCAATACTTTGATTTGTAAATGTTGCTTTGTATATATATATATATATATATATATATATATATATATTAGGGCTGCAAACGATTTTTTTTTTGTTTCGCCTTAAAAATCATGCTATGGGCTGCAAACGAATTGAATCGAAACAAGGTGTTCATGTTTTAGTTCATTTATTATTAGCTTGTTGAAATGCAGTTTGAGTTTTATTCCAGCATTTTTGTTTGTGTTCAAACTTGGTTCGTTTAAATTAACTGGTATTCATGTTTGATTTATATTCAATTCATTTTGTGCTTATCAAGCTTTAAACAAATGAGCATCATCAAGTTATAAATGAGCTCCATTTCTAGATGTACATTAACTTAACAAACAAGTCTTATCATGTTCGTGAATATATTTAGCGAAATTTTTTAAACTATCAAACAAGTTTGTTCATAAACATATCTAATGAGTATTCTTGAACTATCAAGTGAGCCCGTTTATGAACATATCTAATTAGTATTTTCATGCTACAAAATGAGCTCGTTCACAAATAAATGATATATGATTCATCTTATGTTTATTTGAAAAGCGGGTTGTTCGTGGTTTTAGGGAGGACGATGTTGAAGAGGAAAGAAGCCATGCATGAAGGTTGAAGGGATACGATGGAACCGAAACATAAGTGAAGATGATGTTGAAGAGGAAAGAAGCCATGCATGAAGGTTACTATAAGTTTGCTGAAATCGGAGTTCAGATGCTCTCGGATTTAATTTTTGAAGTTTCCAACTTGTTTTTTGCCTCGAGATTCGTGCCCGATCAAGATAATTTTTGCATGACGTGTGTATATATACAAACTGAGCGTCTCGGAAATACAAACCCAACGACACCAAATTCAACTCAATCCGAGCCCAAATGAGCCCAAATCAAGCACCCAAAGTGCTGTTGGAAAGTTCCTACCGCAATTTGAGTTACCAAACGGTTTCCGATTTAAACGAGCTTATAGTCAAATCGAATGGATCGACAAGACGAATCCAACAAGCTCAAGATCGTCGAATTCCGACATCATTAAGACCTTCAAATTTCTGATGAACGGTGCACGATCATGGGATTCAATATCAACCGTTCATTCGACCACTCCCTATTTGCCCCTGATCTCACACTTATTTACAAGCTATGCCACTCCAGAAAATTTATAAATAGACCCCTCATTTCTCATGAGGGGAGACCGAAGCAAGAAGCAAGAAGCAAGAAGGAGGAGAAGTGAAGAATGGGAGGGAAGAGACTCCGCCTCGACCATGCCGGAGTTCCACCTTAACTCCTAATGACACCAGAATTCTACCTGACTTCCACGGGACATCGGAATTCTGCCCTACTTCCACGGAACGCCAGAATTATGTTTGACTCCCACTGGACGCTGAAATTCTGCCCAAGTAACGACAGAATTCCCCCCATGATGCCGAAACTCCGCCCAAGTGATATCGGAGTTCTCCTCGGCCTCCAACAGACGTCGGACTTCTACCTGACGCCGTCCTTCTAGCCTTCCTTGTCATACAACTGCCCTTCCTACCTTCGTCGCCAGCCGACTACAATCTTTCTGACTTACGTCACCTGCCGACTACAGTCTTTCCGACCTCCGTCGCCCATCGACTACGGTCCTCCTTGTAAAACCCCTCGTCTTCAGTTCGTCCCGTACTATATATACATGTGATGTCTTGCGGAACATCTTAACTTAAAACCAAACAAATCCCAACATAGCTCTTATCGAGCCAAGCCATAAGTAGCTCGTCAAGTACTCTGTTCATTTGCAACCCTACATACCCCTAACATTTTCTCTATGGTTTTTTTCACTTTTAAAAAATTTTGCTTTAAAAGTTACTACAAAAATATTACAATAATTATCTTAACTAAAACCTTAGTCTATTTGAATAAAGTCTTCCATATTGGCTGAAATATTTTAGCATTCACGTCATAAAAAATTTTCATAAGAGAATTTTGTTGTAATTATTACAATAATTTTGTTAATTAATTATGTGATAGTCCACAATTTATTTTAAATAAAATTTTAATTAAAACTACTTGATTTGACAAATTAACCCATTGATAGGAAAAATGCCTTATCCAACCTAAATCAAGCACCAAGAAGTGTAACTAGAAACTTCTAGAATATTTGGAACGTGAAATGCCCATAGTCGCTCATCTACCACCACCTACCTTATAATTTTTAGGGTAAATTGACAAAATAGCCCAATAAATTACTATAAAAAATAATTGGAAAAAAAATAGAATTTTTTTGGGTGCCATCTTCAGGCATTTACACAATAAACCACAGCACCAAACTATGGTGCTCTTTGGTAGGATGAAAATATATATATATATATATATATATATATATATATATATATATAATGCAATGCAAAATAAATATTTAGAATTGTTTGAATCACTATAAAATAAATGAAGGATATTATTCTTTTTTAGCTTAAAGTAAAATGAATGTAGTATAAAAGCTCAAATATGATGGTGATCGATAGCGGACGGAGTCGCTGGTGGCTGATGACTATGGCTTGTGGTAGACATGATGTCAACAAATGGCAACATCCTTTGATAACTGTAGCTGACAATAGTGGTAGATGACAGTGACCAACGAAAATGACAGAATTTTACAATATATTTAAAAATTATATAAATCTCACAAATTCTACATGCATCAAAATGCATTCCAACAATAACAACAACAAACTTTTATTTCACTGTGGGGTTGACTAAATGAATGACGTTTCTCTAACTGTATCATATTTAGAGTCAAATTCTCATATTACATTTAAATTACAATAAAATTTTACTCTGCATTTTCTTTATTTCAAATCAAATCCTAATAATTTCAAAACTTCTATTTTTTAAAATATTTTACGCTTATTTTAATTCAATCTATATAAACAGCCCGTGGATCATGCTACAGCTGCTACAAATAACCCACTCATCACCAATCCTCTTCTCTGACAATGTTGTTGGATCATATTAATTAACTTATTGAAAAAAACAAAAACAAAAAGGGGATATATTGCTTTCTTTTATGTTGGCCTGCTTATCTTGTATTGAATAGCCCATTTATTAATATATTAAATTGCTGCTGTATTAAATTTCAAGAAATAAAATATTGAACCTTACTGATATGAATCTCAACCTGCATGTGAGACTAATGAAAGCAGCATTAAGCCCTGCGGACATTGATCTCATCTTGCATGTGGATGAGCTGCCAACTCTGATAAGCAAAAAGATTTTTTTTTTTTTTTGGGACCGTTTAAGCAAAAAGATTTCAGAATTGGTGGGAGGGTCTAACTAATTCTGGCTGTTTATTTATTGTTTTATTTTAGTGTTTACATATAATCGGCACGTATATTTATATTTTTAATAAAATTATAAAATCTAAAATATATAGGAGCCTAAATACCAATCAACAATCATGATAATAGAAACAAAAGTGATTTTATCACATGGCTATGAAAAAGTGCATTGATGGGCAATTTTGTGGTTTTTCTGAAGCCAGCAGTGCAAAAGATTTTTTTATTTAATATAATAAGGGTGTCAAAATCTGGCCCGACTCGCAACTTGCTATGAACCGAAAAATTTCGGATTCGGATTAGCTTGTTTAGCATACAGGTCGAATTCGTGTTCGAGATTTCGACCCGTTTAAAAAATGGGTCGAGTTCAGGTTGACACGACAAACCGAAATAAAATCGGTTTTGACTCGCGTCAAACCCTCCCCTCCATGTTCCGCACTTTCGCTTCGCAGGAAGTTAGACTCGCTTGAATGCTTGGGTCCTCCCGCACGTTGGCGCAGGCGCTAGCCTTGCCGGCTCGCCCGGATTTCCAGTCACCCCAACACGGGCATGGCGCACCGCGCACATCGCAAGACCGCGGTCAAGCCCTCCCTCTCGCAGTCATGGCCCTCACTGAGTCACTGTCCCTCAAACCGGACACACCCGGACCACATTCAAGGTTGTCAAGCCCTCTGCCCTAATGAGTCGCGACCCTCGCCCGCAATCACACGTGGTCTCACCCCAACCTCGTGGTAGACCCCTGGTCTCGCCCACACCAAGCCTGACAGCCTTCAGATTGGCATTTTGTAAACGGGTCGCAGGTCGAGTCTGATCAACCCGTGCAAGTCAGGTCTCGTTAGAAATCCCGACCAGTTTGTAAAATCAAGTTGGGTTCGAGTTGACCCATTTAGACCCATGTCAACTCGGGTTCGGGTATAAGAGCAGGTTGGTTGCAGTGGGGGTGTAAAGAAGTCAAGATAAATTTAAGTCATTTTGTTAATTATGTGTGAAATCTAAATTTGTCAATCAAAACCTCTTTTTTTTTTCTGGGGGGCATACTCGAGCGCTGCATCGCTGCATTCTCTAGTTGGAGACATAGAGCAGAGTGTCGTGATGCTCCAAATCCTAGCATATCATGTTGGAGACATTGAGTGGAGCACTGTGGCAATGCCAATCACGTTGGTGCAAATAGTGGAGCACTGAGGCGCTCTAAACCAGCTCTGTTGTTTTGTGAGTCGGGCTGGACAATTTTCTTTTTGATTTTTCATATTTAACTAGAAGGATTGCATCCCTTGAGTGGTTAATGTGTGTTGATTTGTTGTTTATGTGCGAGAGAATATTATAAGATTAAAGAAAGTGAAGGAGAAAGTGAGAGAGAAGTTATGCACAATTGCTCACATTTTCATAGAGAATTTTGGTGTGGTTATTATGAGTTTTGTCCACATTAAATCCTAATGTTCATTATTTTCCGCTATTTTTTTCTTTATTATTTGTGTTCTTGCGTACTTTTATTCCCAATAAATTTGAGTTTAATTAATTAATCGAGTTCTAATAGAGCTTTAATTTAATTTTACGAGTTTAAATAATCTACAAATATTCTAAATTATCCACTAAGTTGTAAATTTTTTCATTTGTTAATAATATTTTTCAATCGCATAAAAAAGAAAGGATGAAATGCTAGATTCAACAAACGTAAGAAAACCATTTGTATTTTATATAGTTTTATTTGTAAAAAAAAGAAAGCGTGCTAACTATATAACATGTTTTGTTAAATTAAATAAATTAAATTTGTGCTAATTTTATTTAAATGAATAAGTATAAGTAATTTGTAGTTATTTGACAGTTAAAAGGTGTTTTATAGGAACTTTCATTACGTCCTCTGACCGGACGTAGCTCTACGTTTGGTCAGAGGATTGTTGCGTCCGTTCAGTCAAAGGATTGTTACTCGGTTTTTGCTCGGTATTTGGTCAGCATTGCTAGTTATTGTTTGGTAATAACGAGGAATACCGCTCTGTGAAGATCAATACCGAGTAATCCCAAAAAACTCGGGATTTTTTGGGATTACTCGGAATTGCTCGGTATTAATTACTCGATATTTTGTCTTCACATAATGGTATTTCTCATTATGGTTGATATTGCTCGCTATTTCTCGTTTTGTGCCTGCGATCTTAATGCTGGTCGAACATAGCTCTAAATACATTCACCAGACCAAATAAAAGTTCTTTTTTTTTTTAATGACAGGAAACTCGCCTCATGCAGTTCACGACAGTGACCTTCTCTCCAGAGCTCATAACAGCGACCTCGCCTTAAGCAACTCCTCTCTACTCCACTTCCGCTAATTAGGGCTGCAAACGAACCGAGCCGAGCCGAGTATGTGAGTGTTCATGTTTGTGTTTGTTTAACATTTGCTTGTTCATGTTTGGTTCGTGTTTGGAACCGAACAACGAGTAGTTCGTCGAACGTTTGGTTCGCTTGCAGCCCTACCGCTAATAATGCTCCACTGGCAGAATCCAGCTGCCAACGTCTCTCCGGATGCAATCTCAGCCGCTGCTGTAGCTCTATCCATACTCCATCTCTCTGTTTCTTCTCATTTGCTTAATCAGTTAATCTTTAGCTTCATTCATATTCATTTTTTGGGGGGAAAGTTTGGGGAAAAAAGAACCTAAAACAACTCTATAATCAAGTTACATGTAAAAAGAAAGCTGTAACAAAATTGTAATTGAGGGCATCAAAAACATCACAAAAGTAGCTAAGATGGTCTAAAAATCAGGCCCAAAAGAACATAACACCAAGAAAAGGAATTCCGAAGCCCTCTGAGACCAACATCATGACCTGAAACACGAAGGAAAGGAAGAGTGCAGCGTTTCAAAAATTTTCCAATGTGAAACCTTCTCCGAGATAGCATTGATGATCTTGCTACAGATGATATGAGAAGCACTATCAATCCCAGCAAAGCACCTACATTTCGTTCTCTCCAGAGAAAATACACAGAGCAGCAGATCACAAAATAACAAAAGTTCTTCTTAGAAGAATTAAAGTGCTGAAAGTCATCAAAAAATTCAAAAAGTTGCAACATAATCGGCCTAATAAGAAATCCATCCAAAAATGGGAGAAGAAGAGGAACGACCGCGAAAGAATAGTAATACTGAAACAATAAATGCTTAATGCTTTCATAATCCTTAAAGCATAGAGAGAAAGTTCTATGAACCTGAATATTTATTTTAGCTAATGCATCCGACATTTTTAATCAATCAGAGTGGCAAGTCAAGAAAAAGAAGAAAATCTAAGAGCAGAACATTTATGCCATATGTACTTGTGCCAAGAAACAATCTGTAAATCAAAGAAGCAGTGCATCGAGAATATCTTAAAACTTCATATAGTTCATTCACTTTAGTTTATTACATATGTTGTTTGTTAAGTCGGTGCTCATAGAACATGCCACGATGGGATTATTTCTAACAGATGCTCTCAAACTACAATATGTAAATTTAATTAAAAAAATTTAATATATAAGATAAATCTTACACCCAATACCGCTCTCCTACTCACAGCCGCGACTAAGAAAGAGAAAGGAGAGAAAACAACTTATTACGAAGACGATTGTAATGAAACCTATCAAACGATAAGAGTAGAGAGAATTTTAAATTTATAAATTATAATCTTAATGATTTGTACTACTCGCTTATATTAAATCTGGAGTGGGAGAGAACAATTAGCACCCAAAGATTGTTATTGACCATCACTGATATGAAGTCCGGCGATTGGCGGCGTAGGAGCGGTCCATTGCTTCGAGGCCCCTGCGTATGCGTCGGGTGGTCTAGAGAACTCCAAGATGTGGTTTTTGATGCCGTCGCGCACGGCGCGCGACACATCGTGCTAGTGGACTGATTTACTCTCCTCGTTGGCGGCCTTGAGAAGAGTGAGAAGCTCACGATTGGACACCATTTCCTCATCTACCGGCCCAGCATCTTGAATGTATTGTTGAAAATATAAACCAAAATTAATGTTTAAGTTTTTTGTGTATCTAGTAAATTGTATGGAAGAAATATCTAGAATATGCAATAACTTTTAGTGGTTGGTGGTTGGTAGTCTTTATTATAGAAATCTCTAGAATAGGTTTCTAGAATTGTCTTTGTACTAGTATAAATAGGCATTGAGTCTTGTCATATGGATGTAAGAGAGAAAATTTTATAATAGAAGTTCCTATTGTTTTTATCATCTTCCACTCATTTAGAATAATTTCTCTCTAACATGTATAAGCGGAGGCATTCGTCTGGCTTGCACATTTGTATTTCAAGCTGGTTTTTGTCTCCACCGCCGGCCTCTAGTTTCTTCATCGTTAGCTCTTGAGCTTCTTGACAGCCACATCTTGGAGGTTCTTAAAACCACCCGACGCATAGGAGGGCGCTTCGAAGACATAGAACGATCCAACACGGCCAATCGCCGTCTCTCCTGCTGCCGCGAGGGAACATCCTTATTGGACCCGATCTTTGGTGCTCCGCAAGGAGCAAATAATGGATTTTCAGAGGGGCAGAGGATGATAGCGGATTACGGCAAATTATTGCGTCAGGTGACCGAACGCAGAGATGCGTTCGGTCTCTCTCTGTCTACAGTAACCTGCGCTTTACTGTAGCAATAATTAAAGCGCAGGTTACTGTAGACAGAGAGAGACCGAACGCATCTCTCTGTCAGGTGACCTGATGCAATAATTTGCCGCGGATTACAGGGAGGAGGTTGAGCGCCTTTACTTTATTCTAAACAGGGAGGTAGCTGATAAGCTAGATAACCTATCATGATATACAAGCCAGCACACTGTCCTCTAAGCTGCTTTCTTAGCTATGTGCATTAATATGCTCTACTGCTACACTTAATGAATTATTGTTTTTCTTCACGCTCTTTATTTAGTTTTTGTTTAGGACGATTTTTTTATTGTTTTATTAAAACGGAATTTTAGTACAAAAATAAAAAAATTTGTACTAAAATTCTGTTTTAGAAAGCAATAAAAAAGCCGTCCCAAACGAACCCTTAGTTTCACTTAGTGCTTGTTGGTATTAGATTGGATTTAGTCTTTGCGAGATTTAATAAATCTTGTAAATCTGAATTTAGAAAATATTGAAAACGGCTTAGTATGATAAATATTAAATCATATGAAATTCGGAGAAACTATTTGGTAACAGATCTTAGGATTTAAGGTTGTTAGAGATTTAAAATAATTTGATAAAGTAGTTGTAAAGTTCTAACTTCATAATTTAAGTTGTTGTAAAGTACTTGAGCTAAGTAGTTGAAATAACTAATTATTTAACTATTTCTCTTATTAATGATTTAATAAAAATTTAAACATTTTTAATTAGTTTAATTATTAAGTATATTATTACTTATCTTATTAATCATTTAAATATTTTACTACTAATTAGATAATAAATTTTTGTATTTTAAAATATATTAATTAAATCTTGTTATTATTATTTTTACTAAATTAGAGTATTTTATTATACTATTAATCATAATACTAATAGTTATTGTCGCTTTTCCTCATCTCCTACCAAGTAGCCTGCGTAGGTTTTTCTTTTCATCTTCTCCATTTCTTCGTTATTGTTGCTTTTCCTTGTCGCCATTTATTTGTAGCTCTTCATTACTATTCCTTTTCCTCGTTGCTATTTCTTCGAACGTTTGCTCGCAAGACTGTGGCTGAAGAAGCGTAGCAGATGCAGGAATATGATCGGCTGAGTGAGGACACCACAAATTGGAGAGGCTAGGGCTGCGAAGGTAACGATATTTCTCTCCTTTCGAACACTTCTTCCGCTAAATTTGAGTCAATAAATTCACCTATCAATTGGATTTAGATTTACGTAGATTTATACAGATTTAAGCTGTAAATGCATAAATCCCGAATTTTCATAGGCATCGGATTTAGATGACATCCGAAAACTATTTGACTGAATTTATTTTAAATACTGCTTAAATTCAGGCGCAAATACAACAACAAACAGCCACTTAGTTTCTGCTAGCTTAATATTCTAACATGGTATATCAGAAGGCCAGAAGGCAGAAGCTATGCCTACCGCTCCACAATCCTCAAGCACCATCATGACCGTTGCCAGCACCGGCAGGCCGCCAGAAATTATAAGAGAGATAGCTGCCACCGAAGAAGAATAAAGCCTGCTAGTTGTGATGATTTTTGTTCGGTGTCAGACCGTTTTTTTTTTTTTTTGGGAAAATTTGGGCAGAAGCCCATATCATTGCAAGCAGAAGTTACAAGTAAGTAAAGGTGCAAACTATAATCCAAACATCTCAAACAAAAGGAGATTTTGGATTCTAAAGAAAGAGAAAATTACAATTCTAAAAAAAAAAGGCAATAAAAGAGAAACATAAGTATATTAATCACATTTTTTTGTTTCTCAACTTAACTCTGTTGCTTCTCATTTTGAATTCGATTTTCTTTTTTAATTCTGTTCTTTAAATGAAATTATTTAGAGCCAAAGTTTAAAAAAATATATCTATAAATAAAAATGACAATTTATAAAAACCGGCCGAAGTCATTATGTCTTGGTACATGCAAATAATTCATGCAAATTTTAAGCCTCCATATATATTTGTGATAAGTTAATTTTTTTTATATATAGATATTTAATTAAAAAAAAAAACTAATTACATATCCGACAGATGCTATGAATAAATAAAACTTAGCATTTTTTTCTTTTGCTCGTCTATATATAAATAATATTACTCGAAAAATATGTAGTTTTTTTTATCACATAAATAAAATTATAATGCTACAACAAAACTTTAAGGTCAAAATATTATTTTTCTGGGTTTTGGTCCTAACCGGGAAATCCAAATTAGAGTCACCCTGTTTGTGAAAGGGGTCGGGTTCGGGTTCAATAAACCGACCCATTTCAAAAATCGGGTCGGATTCGGGTTGACCCGAGAACTCGAAAATGACCCGGAAATGGTCCCTGCCCACGTCGACTGCCCGGTTGCCCCCGTTGCCCTACGCGTCAAGTCGCGTCACATTGATCGCTTCGCCGTTCGCGAATTGCGAGTCGCGTCGCGACGCGTGCCAACGCCCGCATCGGCTTCACCGCTCGCGTTCCAGTGCCCTGTTCAGGCTTCACGAATCACGCGTCTCTTCGGTCGAGTTCACCAGTTCAGGCTTCAGGACTAGGTTCAGACGTGACGCGTGTCAACTGCCCGCTGGCCGCTGCCGCGGTGCTGCTTGCTCCACCTACGCCATGCAGCTGCGCGCCTACTGTCATCACGCCGCCGCGCATTCTGCCGCAGCCGCTTTGAGTTGAAATAACCGGGTCAGATCGTGTCAGCCCGACAACCCACGAGGATCGGGTCCTGGTTGAGATAGCCGACCCATTTACAAAAAATGGGCTGGTTCGGGTTGACCCATTTAGAACCGGGTCAACTCGGGTTTGACCCGAACCTGACCTGTTGACCCAAATTGACACCCCTAGGTTTTAGTGTTTTTTTTTTTTTTTTTGAAATTTTAAATATTTATTTGAATTTTAAAAAGTTTTCTATCAAAATTTTGTACTTATTATTATTATTTTTATATACTTAGTTTCAAACTTTGATTTCTATTCATCGGAAACTCGGAGCCAGACCCGACCCGTCGGGTTGCTGGGTTGACCCGACCAGACACGGGATGGGACGCGGAGGCGGGAAGCGGAATCGGGCGCACGGACTTGAGTGAGAGCAGGCGGGCGCACGAACGTGGGTCGCGCAGGCTGGCACGAGGAGTGCAGACGCGGGCGCGCAGGCAGGCTCGTGGACCCGGGCGAGCAGGCGGGCAGCGCATGAGTGAGTGGGCTGGGCGAGCAGCACGGGCACGACTCGCGAGCTACAGCTGCGCGGCGCAGGTAGCCTCGGGATAGGCGCGGGTAGGCTTGGGCAGCTCGTTCTAAATGGTTTCTGGGTTGACCCGCAACCCGTCGAGTCAACCCGACAACCCAAAATTTTTGGGTCGGGTTCAGATCGAATTTTCGTGTCATGCCAAATATTGACACCCCTAGTTTTCCCTATGATAGTTAAAAGTAGAAGGCAAGCTTATGATGGGCGTGGAAATGCTATAACACATCGTGTGCGATGTCTTTGCTATGGACTTTAGTTAAATATATCAAACTCAGTTCAATTCTTAATAATTTGTTTACCCTTGATCTTGACCATTACCAAGTAATCATAGCCTGTGCTAAGCATCATGCATCTTGCAGCTAGCACTGGATGGATATGAAAGCGGCTTATATGTTGAGATGAACTTCATTTACAAAGGTATTCTTTCAATTTTCTTAACTGTTGCATGAATTGAAATCTCTTAAATTCTCTAAATGCTTGTTTTTTTTTTTTTAAAGAAAGTGCCATTTTATCATACATTTATCTTCTTTACCTTGAATTTTTATGTCTTGTTAAATTTGTACAGTTTTTTTGACATCTTGGGAGAGCGACAATTCTATTTAGCTCATCAACCAATGAATAAAGCATTAAGCATTCTGCAGCCACAGTTCATCGATATGACAAACTAGGTTAGAAACATTCGTTCAATGATCTTTTTTCTCAGGATAATAAAAACTTTATGTTATGTTTCTATCTTAATGCTACATATCCATTTAATAATGTATAAATGCGAACTGAGAGAACATTTAATATCAAAAGCAATACTCCAGGTTAATTGCTTAATTTCTCAATCCCAGTCCACCCATTTTAGACAGTTCCCTAATCTCTACCATTATGAAATAGATCTTCTATTATATATTATTTTATTTTTCTTTTCATCTATTTTGTGCATGAAGTTGAACAAATTTAAAGGATTAATACATGGGAAGTATAATGATTATGGTGGTCATATTTAGTTATATTTAACAACATTTTTAAGTTTAAGCAATAAGATTAAAAATTTTCCATGTTTGCAATCTTGTATTGCATGGAGCTTTTTATACAGTTTCTCAAATGGTTTAAGCATCAAATAAGTCCCTCTGAGAGCAATTGTTTGAGCATAAAGTCCAACACCTTACAAGACAATAAAGGTTGAAAGTTTGGGGGCTTTGATAGTTTCAATAGCTATTAATTGTGTATAGACATTTCTCAAATTGCCATTATTATGGGGGCTTTGATTGTGATCTTTTGACAATAAAGGTTGCTGCAAAGATCTAGAATATTTTTCATTGTGCCATTTGAGGTTCATTTAGTTCATGGTTAAAAAAAAGTTTCTACATTGGATGCAACAACTATTTAGTCTCTGCACATATTTTCTGTAATCCCTAAAACTTTTAATACATATAACCATTGTTTTAACTCATCGAACGCTTGAAAGATGTATTCATTTGCTTTATCTCCAGAAGAAAGGGACATTCAAATCATCATTGTTAATACAGGTGGTGCCGCTCATTTACCAGTTTAATACGTTAAATTAATAAGAACAAAAATGAAACTATAGGAAATATACAAGCATATTTGTTAAATATATATATTGAGTTGATATCTCCCTGATTTTTTGAAGATCTAAAATGTTGTAGGCATTGTGGCTTCATTGACTCCCTTGGTTGTTATAAGAGTTCAAATTAGGACATCTTCATTAGATGGAGTCGACTCACTCATGTCTATTGTTAAGGTTAGTGATTAAATTTTTTACAATGTGGAATTCTTTTGTTAAAAATCAAGTAGGGACTATGAAAGTATCACTAATGCAGATTTTTTGCATTGGATTTATGGTTACCTTGCATTAAGTTAACAAATAAAAAATTTCATATGATTTTGGCTTTATGTGAGATTTCTTATTAAATGTGAAGAAAGAGGGATGAGGGAGAACATTTTTTTGTTAAACCCACATAAGGGCATTTGATTACTAAAAGTAATTACAAGCCTTAAAGAACATGCAGCTCTCTAAAATAACAAATTTTGAATAAAACCTACGAGTCGACATTCAACCTTTTACAAGAAAGCAAAAGAAAATAAGCCAACAAAATAAAGCTACCACAACATGAAAGGAAACCCAAATCTCCAAGCCAGCCAAAGCACTAGCAAAAGAAATCCAAAGGTCAAGTGCAACCAGTCGAAAGGACTCAATTTGGCAATCCTGCATCCATCAACTAGCAAGGAAATGACCATCCATTGGCATTAGAAAGCCACACCAACCAACTAGAAATCTGAGCATAGAGGAAACCACACTAACCACCATGGTTGCCAACTCCAAGCCAACCTAGGGATAAGCATAATTGTCTCATCATAGTCCAAACATCAACAGCAAAGCCATGCCAAAAAAATCACATTTTTTTTCTTAGATTTACTTTTAGATCTCTTTCCATCACCAGATGAAACAGATCGTCTAGCCATAAAGTTATACATATCTTGTATATTTTGAAATTTTTTTTCAATCTCATCAACCTCACCCTCAGACACATACAACTAATCATTATGATCCACATAAGACTTGCTCACAAACAACGCCAGACGGAGATTCAACTCCTCATTAGACACGATCGAAATAGGAATATCAACAAAAGTTTTCACCACGGCCAATTTAACTGAAAGATTACCAGCATCCCCAACCACAGAATCCAAGTAAAAATTCTTCCTCATCATCAACATCACTAAGGATAGGAGATGTAACCATGGTGGGGGAGATGGGGAAGAAGCATTATTCACCAAGCAACCAGCCACATTAGAATCAATACCCAAATTCCCAAATTGTTACAATTTCCCTCCTCAAGATACACCGCACAAACTACGGAATTCAAAACATTACCACCAATCACAGACCCAAAAATCAAAGTAGCTGGGCCCTCAGAGACCAGAGCCACCGGACTAATCTCACCGCCAACATCCATAGCTTCCACCGGAAGACAAACATCCCTCCTAGCCTCAGCCTCAGTAATATCCAATGAAGAAACCACCGCAATATTAATATTAGCAACGCCAGACGGGGTCACTAGCAGCACCACAGTAGATAGGTTTTGTTCAAGTTCAACAACCACAAGGGAATTAACTCCAACATCCGCCTCCTCCGCAGGCATAACTGGAGAAGCATTAACTACATTCACCTCAGGCAACTCGCACGGGACAGAAGAGGAACAAGAAGGGATTTAGTAACAGTATTAAGATGGGGATGTAAAATTCGACAATCCTCTTTCAAATGACCTAAAGAAATATAGTGCACACAATATTGAGGAAGATCATTTAAAATCATCGACTGAATATAACCCGAATTAGGCTAACCCACCCAAATCTTTTCCAAAAAAATTTTGGAGACATCCAATTCAACAAGGATGTGAGCAACTGATGGACGAGAACTAGAGGCAGTCTCAATATCGGTTTTCAAAGTCTGCCCGAACAAAGAACCCAACCCAAAGAGTATCCAAGGAGAGAAAAGATGAGGCCGAAGGTAAGAAAACGAAATCCAGATGGGCACGATAGGAGAATTTTCGAATGGCATCAATGAGGCCCTCCGACCGGGAAACATGTTGACCAAAGCGAATTCAAAAGGAGCAGCAAGCGATTTAATTTAAACCTCCGAAATCGACAATGCCCGCAAATCATGGTGAGAAGAAATTCTCAAATCGAGAAAAGGGACCGAACAAGAAGATGCCCTTAGACAAGGCATTTTTAAATGAAAGAACCAAAGAGGAACCATTCAAAATTCTCATGTCACGAAGCCGGGAAGGCGACATCAAAGCCAAAATAAAAAATAAAAATGAAACAAGCAGAACACCGAGAATAATGAGCTAGAGAAGATAGAGGGCTTCCCTAAGATCACCCACACAACAGCGAGCGCTGACAAGGGGAAAAAAATTCTAGCAGAGCAAACATCGCGATAAATAACCGGGATGAGGAGAACATGATGACATGTACAACCTAAGAACTTAGGATTCACAAAAATAAAAAGAGGATTCCAATTGTAGGCTTCAATACCAAAATTGATCTGACCACATCATACACAAATTGAATCTGAAGAGCATTCAGTTGGTATAATAAATAATTAAATTTCATTCATCAATGTTTCATCTGAATGGAAGAGTTTGTTGTGGTCCTATGACAAAAGAAATAGCAATGATTATTGAGTGAAAATTGATATTTTTGGGTGAGAAGGTCCTGAATTTAAGTAAAATAGGCATAAGTACAAAAGATTTCGCACCCTGAGCTCAACTTCTAACCTCTTATTTATAAGTTTGAGTTGGAGTTCAATACTATAGAAAATGCTACTAATTCAACTACATAAGTGAAAAATATATAGTAAGACTTAGCTTAATAGTTGGTTCCTGTAACATATATGAGATATACAACTTGTTTACATTTGAATAATTAATTTCAAGCTCTGAATCTTATTGTAAACCTAGTAAGAATCCAAGTTATGCAACTTGCCATTTTCCCCCAAGTATATATAAAAGAATAAGATATGATGCATAAATTTCAATGAGTTCATCGTTATGGGCTTGAGCAAATATTCATCAAAATTTAAAAGTAGATTGACTTACTGAAAATTGATATCTTAGATCAAACTTTATACTGCAATATTTCTCTTTTTTATTAAATTCACCTGTTAATCTATCTCTATTGTCATGAATGTTCTCACACATAATATGAATATTTATAGAAGTAAATAAAATTATCTTTCTCAAAGTAAATGATAAATTCTTTTAACATTAAAAGACATCGAAATTAACTAGGTAACAACATTTATTTTGAGTGAGATCTAGATAGGCACGATGTGGCTAAGGATGTGGAAAAGAGTGTGCTTGAACTCCACCACATCAGTTATGACATCGTACATATTCTGAATCTTGAATGTGGCGGTGGTTGAGTTACAGGATGAGATGATGGATGATATAGAACACAATTTCTAAAATGCTGATCACTACATTAAGGGCGGGACTAAGGATCTCAATTTTGTTAATACATACCAAAGGAGCAGCCACAAATGGTTCTGCATTACTATTATTCTTCTTCTTGTCCTTATCCTTGGAATAGCCACACTACAAGCAGAAGGACAAGAAGGAGAATAATGGCGCAATGCAGAGTCATTTGCGGCTGATCCTTGGTAAGTATTAGCAGAGTCGAGCTCCTTAATCCAGCCTTGATGTAGTGAGCGGAGTTCTAGAAATGAGGTTCAAAATCATCCATCTTCTCATCCTGGCAGGATGCTGCAAAGGATGCGGTGGAATTCAAGCAGATTATTTTTCACATTGTTTGTTTGCCGCATCGTACCTATACTGTACCTCATTCAAGTTCTCAGTAACCTTGCTCCGCCCACTTGAATAGATGGCTGTCCTTAGGATCTCCTCGCTCTTCCCTTCGGAAAACATCTTCTCCAACACCTCCTCGGAAGATACCTCCCGGCCTGGCACAGTTAACAGATGTTCCTTCGCTGCAACAGGGGAGACGACCATTGGCCGCGTTGGAGCGCTTCACGTCGTCGATGCGCCCTCTAATGCCTAGGGAGATCTTGACAACCTTCAAGATGTGTCTGTCGGCTGACATACTATCCTTGTTGGTGGCCTTGAGAAAAGCAAGAAGCTTGCGAATGGACGCCATTTCCTCCTCTAGCAGTTCCACCTCTTGGTAGAATACACGGAGGCTTTCGTCGGTCATTTGTCTTTCATCCTGGTTTTCGTCTCCACCACCGGCCTCTATGTCCTTCATCGCCTCCTTGTTGAGGTCCGCATAACTGAGGAAAGATCTTGTCACGAGGTTTTTCATGGCTGCGATCTGCGCCAAAGCTTAGACAGAAATCCTAAAATCGCTCTTCATGCCGTAAACCTCGTATTCCTCGGATTTACTAAATCTGGTGGAGTTCGGCGGATATACGAGATTTGGCCGGGGTAGAAAGATGGTTACCTCCGCAAAGAGCGAGCTCTCGTCGTTCCAAACCAACAGCAAGAAATCGCTCGAACTGTCAAGACTCCCGAAACAACAGGAACGAACGCCGTCAAAACAGTATTCGCAACTGTTAAAACCCTGCCGCGGACGAAGTAGCCGAACTGTAACTTGGTGAACAAATGGAGTACACGAAAAGCAAAACACTTCACAGGCCAAATATTATAAAAAAGTATAAGGAAGAGCTGGCTCTCGCAAGATGGCGCGCACTCTCTCTCTCTATCTCTCTCTCGGGGGTTAGAGAACTGATGCGGAGCAGTATTTTTTTTTTTTGGAATATTTGGGGCCACAGCCCGATTCATATAAATGAAAAAGAATTACAATAAGAAACTTGTAGCTACCACAACCTACCAGCAGCTATCAACAAAATCTTATCAGCAAAAAGCTGCAGAACAAAGAAAAGCTAAAGCCAGCTATCAGCCTAAGCTGCAGAAAAAAGAAAATAGCAGTAAGTAATGAAGAAAATAGCAGTAAGTAATGATGCTTAAAAAGAAAAACAGATAAGCAGAAAGGACTCAGTAAGCAACACTCATGAGAAGAGCAGGACTGTATACTATCTTATATCACTTGTGGGGGGAAATTATAAAAAACATATACTAATAAGATATTAGATTAAAATTAGAAAGTAGCGTAATTTTTAGTAAATATAAAAAAATATTACATTATATTTTTTCTAATTTTTCGTTATATTAGAAAGTAACTTAATTTTAAAAAATATTTATAAGTTTACTAAACCTTACGTTATATTTATTAAAATTGTGTTTAACATTTATTAGGGTTTATTATGAATTTCATATTAATTTATTACTAAAAAATATGATAAATTTATATTTATATAAAATATTACTTTCATTAAAATAAGATAAATTTAAAATAATGACATATTATGAATGAAAAATTATTTAAAAAGATGTATTTTTAAATTGATTATGATAAATTAAATTGTGTAATTTTTTGACAGATAATAACTTATTAAAAAAATTTCTTCTAAATTATTTATTAAAAAATAAGAAAGTGTATTTACATTTAAAATTTACATCTAGGTAGAGCGAGGGGTTCTATTTAGCTCATCAACAAATGATAAAAGCATTAAGCATTTCTGGAGCCACAGGGTATGACATATCAGGTCAAAAACAATTTTTTTTTCTCAGAATTATAAAAAATTTATGTTATATTCCTATCTTAATGCTACATATCTATTTAATAATGTAGAAACGCATAAACTTAAGAAAATGGTTGGAGTGCCAATTATTTTATTTCTTGAATAAATAATCGTAATAGCTATTGTGTAAAGGCAATTCTGAAATTGTCATTATTAAGGGCTATGATTATGATCTTCTAACAGTGATGGATGCTGCAGAGATATTGAATACTTTTCATGTGCCATTTGAGATTCGTTTAGCTCATGGTTTTAAAAAAATATTCCTACATTGATTGTAAAAGCTATTTACATCTCGGCATATATTTTATGTAATTCCTATAACTTTTAATGTAGATAACAATTGTATCAACCCAACCAGAAATTATTAGGTGCGGAGTACGGACGGGGAGAACTGTCCGCACAAGCCTTGTTCCGCTCTAGGTACCGGCACTCGGTACCGCTGGGTACTGCTAGGTACCCATGTTTGTGCGGACGGTGCACATTCCGCACCTAATAATTTTTCACTCATCGAACACCTGAAAAAAATTGTATTCTCGTGCTTTATTTGCAAGCGAAAGGGGCACTGAGATTACCATTGTTACCAGTTTAGTCTATTAAATTAATTAGAAAAAAAAACAAAACTCTATGAAATAAGCAAGCACATTTGTTAGATATATATTGAGTTGAAATCTCACTGATTTTTTGAAGATCTGAAATGTTGTAGGCATCGTGTCTTCATTGACTCTCTTGGCAATTATAGGAGTTCCAATTAGGACATCTTCGTTAGATGGAGTCAACTCATCACTTATGTTTATTGTTAAAGTTTGTGATTATTGTGAAATTCTTTTGCTAATAAGCAAGCAGTCAGTATGGAAGTAATCACTAATGAAGATTTTTTGCATTGGATTTATAGACTTATGTGAAGTTAAAAATATTTAGCAATAATAGGATTTAGTCATATTTAGCAATATTTAGCAATAATATTTGAAATATGGGTCCTGGCGATCATATATAATAAGCTTTTGAAGTATGGGTCCTGACGATCATATTTAGTCATATTTAGCAATATTTTTAACTTCAAGCAATAATATTTATAATGTTCCATTATTGTAATCCTATATTGAATGCAGCCTTTTATACACTTTCTCAAATGGTTTAAACATCAAATAAATCCCTATGAGAGCTTCTATTGGAGCATAAAGTCCATTTTAGAACCAGGGCTTCTCAGACATTTTATCAATGCCAAAAACTTGGGCTACCATGAGAAGCGATAGTCTTAGGAAAAAGTTTTTAAATGAATTAGATGTATTGAAATCTTCCTAATTGTTGGAGTGCCAGTTAATTTATTGCCTGTAAGTCTCATGCATTTCTTGAATCAATAATCATAATAACTGTTATGTACATACCTCTCAAATTGCAATTATTATAGGCTATGATTGTGATCTTTCGATAATGAAGGATGCTTTTCATGTGCCATTTCAGGTTCGTTAAGCTCATTGTTAAAAAAAGAAATGTTTCTACATTTGTTGTAAAAGCTATTAATGTCTCAACACATTTTTTTTTAATCTCCATAACTTTTAATGAAGATAACAATTGTTTCAACTCCACGAACGTCTAAAACGACTAAAAGAATGTATTTTTTTTCTTTATCTACAGAAGAGATGGGCATTCAGATCATCATTTACCAGCTTAGTCTGTTAAATTAATAAAAAAAAATGAAACTATAGAAAATGTGCAAGCATATTTGTTAGATATATATTGAGTTGATATCTCGCTGATTTTTGGAAGATCTGGAATGTTGTAGGCATTGCAGCTTCATTGAGTCCACTAGCTATTATAGGTGTTCCAATTAGGATACCTTCATTAGATGGAGTTGACTCACTTATGTTAAGGTTAGTGATTAAATTTATTTACAACCTGAAATTCTTTTGTTAATATTCAAGTCGGGACTATGGAAGTAATCACTAATGCAAATTTTTCACATTGGATTTATAGTTCACTTGAATCAAGTTAACTAAATAAAAAATTTCATATGATTTAGGATTTATGTGACGTAATTTTGATTAAACGTGAAGAAAGAGGGACGAGTCTGAGCATGATGATAGGTACAACCTAAGAACTTAGGATTGACTAAAATAAAAAGCAGATTTCAATAGCAAGCTTCAATGCCAAAATTGATGGGAAGGAACAACTTAGAGAGATCTGAGCACAACATACATAAATTAACTCTAAAGAGCACTCATTTGATATCAAAGAAGCATTGAATGTTCTGTTACAGTGTAATGAAGGAAGAAGTATATATATATATAAACTAAGTATCCTAGCTGCTTGAGAATATAACTCTGCTTCATAATTTACTTTCCTCATAGGTTCAAACAAGGGCTATAAATAAATAGAAAGACATGTTCAAAACCACTAATTTCTTATTTTTCTGATGATATATGGGCCTTATTCTTACACATTTGAGAAATATGCCAGATAAGAGATATGTGAGGCCTAAGAAAGTAGAAATATACCTATAAGCACCCAAACGACTGTCATGGTAGCTGACCATCACTAATATCTTTGGCTTCATTTGGGATAACTTTTGACGACTGTGTTTTATGCTCGAAATTTTTGTTAGGACAACTTTATCTTAGGCCACGATTGGATAGATGCAAAAGTTTGGATCAAAATTTCTATAAGAACCTTATAATCACTGTTATCTAATAGATTATATTGTTCTTGCTATTTGAATAATTTGAATATTCGGGTTAATCGTGCTTCACCAGTTAATTTGTGTGTTGAATCGGACAAGGCTGTGGAGGTGGGTCATAGCATCGATGAGGCTTGCTTGGTTGTTGAGGATGAAGCTGCTCCTGTTGGTAATGATATTCAGCTGGATTCTGTTTTGGCTTTGGTTGTTCTGGTTGAAGTTGAGGCAAAAGCTATGGTGGTGGGTCATAGTGTCAATGAGACTTCTGTGGTACGTGGTTGATGGAGCTGTTGATTTAAAGGCTGGTGTTGTTTATCTGCAGGCTCCTGATGCGAATGGTGTTGCTGTTAATGAGGCTGGCAATGTTAATGAGGTTATTGGTAATTCTGTGGGTGTTGGGGTTATTGATTCTGGCGCCTCCACTGTGTTTACTTTTAATACTTATGGTGATGATGATGATGAGGTGGAGGAAGCTAATGATGTGGTGGACGATTTTGTTATTGAGGGTCATGTTGTTGTGGCTTCTGTGGTTGTGGTGGAGTCGGGTGGCACCTCGGTTCCTTTAGTTGCTGGGGCATCAGATCTTTAGTGAAGATGGGCGATGAAGTTAAGTTGCCTCTGATTGATGTACCTATTTTAGTTGTTTCCAGTGATGATATGTTAGTGCATCTTGCTAGGGATAAATTTGTGCGACAAGATGACTGGTTAGATGATTATTATTCGTCTGCAGGCGGGGAGGAAATGAATGTGAAAGAATTGGATGATCAAGACAATTTTGACTTAAGTATTTTTCAAGTTACGAATAATGGGTTTTTCAAAGACTTTGGTAAGCCTAGAAAGCGCAAATATATATGTTTCTAGGCGTTTTTCTCCTGGTTTTGGTGTTTTTCTTGTTGGGCCGTGTTTGGGAGTTTCTTGGTGATGGCTTTTTATTTGATGCAGTGGATTTGGGTTTGGACTATGATGAAGCAGGTTTAATTCATGCATGCTCCTCGGACGGCCATGGCTTGGATCGCAACCTGGGTGGAACTTCTGCTGCTTTATTACCTCCATGGCTGACCCAAGTCTGGCAACTAGGTGACGGTCTGAGTCCAACTGTTTTTTTGCGTTGTATCAGCTTTTTTGTTTTGGTTTGTTGCCCCTTTTGTGCAATGTAATCTCTTAGGCTATATCTTTGTTCCTTGTGGCCAGTTTTTGGCCTTGTGGTGTACTATTTTTTTTTTATCTAATGGAATTTCTTTTGGTTTAAAAAAAAATATTGGTGTTCATTATTTTCTCCTTGTTTGTCTCTTTATCATTTATGTTAGTGCGTAGTTCATTCCCAATAAATTTAAACTTAATTAACTAACCGAGTTCTAATTGAGCTTGACTTTAATTCTACGAGTTTAAATAATGAACCAATAGTCTAAATTATCTATAAGTTATAAATTTCTTCATTTGTTAATAATATTTTTCATACTCCTAAAAAAGAAAGGATGAAACATGACATTCAACAAACATAAAAAAATAATGTACATTTTATGTTGTACGTAAACAAAACTCTATTTGTTTTATTTGTAAAAAAGAAAACGTTCTTTATATATATATATATATAAGTATAAGTAATTTGAAAGTGAAGTCTTGAAAAAATATTGATAGGATCAAACACAAATATGCTTACTTTTTTTGATCTTGATGGTGGTGTTCTAGCCTACATGGCAGTGTTTTGCTGGGAATGTTGATTTATGGCCATGGTTGCTGTGGATTGCTGGAAAGTTTTTGAATGGCCTTTACAGGTCTTTGCTGGCTGCTTTGAATTATGGCAGATGGGCTTTTCCGAGTATTTTTCTAGAAGTTTTTTATCAAGGGTTGGAAATTTTGGTTGGAATCTCTGCTTTGTTGCTGTTGGTGCAGATTTTGGGTAGCCTGCTGGATAGTCTGGATATTTTCCTGGGTGACCTTTATGGTTTTCAGGAAAGCTGCTGCTTCGATTCCTGGGAGTTTTTTTTAGGACAATGATGATAGCTGTTGGACATTTCTCCCCTTGGATGGTCATTTTTCGGCAACCAACGGACTTTTTGACCATATTAAGTGATTTCATTCGGTACATCTGTTCGGTCGGCAGCCTGAGTCCTAGATGCTTTGCATCTAATAACACATTTTGGTTCTTCATATGTTTTTTTTTTTGGATAATTTGGGTGGTATAGTTGCGATTTCTTATTGTCCACATAAGTTTTTTTGTTTTTTTTTTTCTTATGGTGGGCTATATTTCCTTTTCTTCTTCTTCTTTACTTGTAATTATTTTACCAAGTAATAGATGGGCTTAATGCCCCAAAATTTCCCAAAAAAAAAAATTAAAAGTTGAGAGGTGTTTAATAGTGATAGGAAACTCGCCTCAAGCAATTCACGACAATGACCTTCTCTCCAGGCTCCAGCAGCTCATAACACTATAACAGCGACCTCGCCTTAAGCAACTCCTCTCTACTTCCGCTCATGATGCTCCACTGGCAGAGTTCAGCCACTACGTCTGCCATTCCTGAATCCAGCTGCCAACGTCTCTCCGGATATAATCTCAGCCGCTGCTTTCGCAATCACCTTTAGGAGAATGCAGAACACAGGCTGTAGCTCTATCCACACTCCATCACTTTTCTTCTCATTTGCTTAATCAGTTAATCTTTAGCTTCATTCATATTCTTTTATGTGGGGAAAAGTTTGGGGCAAAAGAACCTAAAACAACTCTATAATCAAGTAACATGTAAAAAGAGAGCAGTAACAAAATTGTAATTGAGGGCATCAAAAACATCACAAAAGTAACTAAAATGGTCTAAAAATCAGGCCCAAAAGAACATAACACCAAGAAAAGGAATTCCGAAGCCCTCTGAGACCAAGATCATGACCTGAAGCACGAGGGGAATGAAGAGTGCAGCGTTTCAAAAATTTTCCAATGTGAAACCTACGCCGAGATAGCATTGATGATCTTGCTACAGATGATATGAGAAGCACTATCAATCCCAGCATAGCGCCTACATTTTGTTCTCTCCAGAGAAAATATACAGTGCAGCATATCACAAAATAATAAAATTTCTTAGAAGAATTAAAATGCTGAAAGTCATCAAAAAAATTCAAAAAGTTGCAACTTAGTCGGCCTAAAAGGAAATCCATCCAAAATCAGGAGAATACGAGAAACGACTGCGAAAGAATATTCATACTGAAACAATAAATGCTTAATGCTTTCATAATCCTTAAAGCATAGAGAGAAAGTTCTATGAACCCGAATATTTCTTTTAGCTAACGCATTCGTCATTTTTAATCAATCATGAGTGGCAAGTCAGACAAAAGAAGAAAATCTAAGAGCAGAAAGTTACTTGTGCCAAGAAACAGTCTGTAAATCAAAGAAGCAGTGCATCGAGAATATCTTAAAACTTCATATAGTTCATTCACTTAAGTTTATTTAAGATGAGATGTTTTCTTATGGTGCTTGTAACATATGTTGGTTGTTAAGTTGGTGCTCATAGAACATGCCACGATGGGATTGTTTCTAACAGATACCCTCAAACTACTAAAAGTAAATTTAATTAAAAAAAATTAATATACAAAATAAATCTTGCTCCCAATACCGCTCCTACTCACAGACGCAACTAAGATGGAGAGATGAGAGAAAACAACTGATTACAAAGATGTTTGTAATGAAACCTATCAAACGATAAGAGTAGAGAGAATTTCAAATCTATAAATTATAATCTTAATGATTTGAACTACTCGTTTATATTAAATTTAGAGGGGGAGAGAACTATTGTTATAATCTTACTTATTATGACTTATTTTAATGCTAATATGATGTTTATTAATTAGTTAATATTTTTTTATTAATCTAATGATTAAAATTTGAATATTGGGCTTCAGGGCAACTTAATTAAGGCTTCGTTTTGTGTGGCTTTTGATAGCCTAATAGTTTTCTTACTTCTTCTTAAAGGTATTTTTTAGTACAAAATTAAGACTTCGTTTGGGACAACTTTCTTGTTGTTTCTTAAAACAACTTTTTAGTATAAAATTTTTAATTTTTGTACTAAAAAACAACTTTAAAAAACAAACAGAAAAATTGTCCTAAACGAAACATAAGGCTTAATTTGGAACGGCTTTCTTATTGCATCTTAAAGTGATTTTCTAGATAAGAGAAGAAAATGCAAACCAACTGCATGATACCATTAAGCAACCTCAACAGTGAGGTGTGGAGAAAAGCAATCAACCGAATTTTTTTAGCTTTTTTTTTATGCAATTAGTTTTTAAAGCCTTAAACTACATTGAGATTAGGGGTGTCAATATTTGACACGACCCAAAAATCTGACTAGAATCCGACCCGAAAATTTCGGGTTCGGGTTAACATTTTGACCCGTTTCAAAAATCGGGTCGGGTTTGGGTTAACCCGAAAACCCGATTTTGACCCGGCAACCCGAGATTGACCTGTTTCTGACCAGAAAAAGAGGAGATAGACCCTTTTTTTACCTGAAAAAGAGGAAATAGACCCGTTTTTGACCCGAAAACTAGCATTTCTTTGTTAGAAATGAGTCATTCGGGTCGTGTTGGGTTGACCCGGACCCGAAGCCGGTCGGGTTTGGGTCAGGAAAACTGACCCGTTTACAAAAACGGTGTCAATAGTGCCGGGTCGAACCCGAAACCGACCCGTGACCTGAAATTGACACCCTAATCGAGATGCATCAGTTCTTTGAAGAACTGGGGGCTGTTTGGATACTGATAACAGTACAAACACAGCAGCACATTCACTATCTCTATACCCAAAATGGAATAGCAAATAGCTGTATACTTATTACTTACAATGCTTGTTTCAGCTATCTTCCTGAGAACCACCTTCGGCTATGTATAATGTAGAGCTGCACCTACATCCATCTCAGCCTCTCAATTGCAACTAACATCTTCTATTAGGACCGTTAGATCTAAAGTAAAAGAGTTCTCATCTCCTTTACTTCATTAATATATAGTTGCATAATCTGTACAGGAAGAGCATGGAAAAATGTGATTGCAATGTTTAGTATACGTACAGGTTTCTCAGCTTCTCTGTTTTCTTACTTACTTTTTCTGTTTTCGCATAAATCAATGAAAGATAGTAAATGCAGCTCATGCTGAACAACCATTTTATCAGATACAAGTAAGAATTAGTAAATCCTACATCCAAATTTAATAAAGTTGGAGGAGATTAACACCCGCAACATTGTTTGCATGATGATTGTTTGATAAATTATTTAGCTATTTATTTTAGAAGATTGGTAAGAGAGAAATCTTTAAATCTATTATGAATGATGGGATTTAACAAATACTAGATTTGACCAATAATAAGGTTGAAATGAGATTTATCGAAGGAAAATTTACATGTGTAGCACATAATTTATAGGTATTTCCTTATATAACACTTTAGTATCTTAATTTACTTGCATATCATAGAATTTTTAAACATATGACGAATCCTTGCCACCAAGCCCAAGCCATTGATCTTTAACAACTTTGACCCTCAACAGATCATATTCTTCGTTGGGCATTGCAATAGCATCAATAAAAAAGTCTCCGCCCATCCAATCTATTTTGTTTTATTGGAGAACAATAATTGTTTGATTAAGAATTGTTATGCAATACCAAACAATCTAGATGATGAATTAGTACCTACATTTGCTACCTTGAAATTTATAGTCATTGGATTGAAAAATCTTAAAAGGCGCCATAAATAGTCTTTTGAACATCAAGCATTGATAGCACCGTTAGTTTCTACGTCAACAAATTTCACACACACACACACAAATATATATATATCTTGTTAATTAATTATAATATCATTCAAGCAAGATAAAAAACATGGTATGACAACGGACATCTTATCTCATGTTTGCAAACCACAAGACCAATCCAACTATAATCCCCCTTATATTGATAATGTTTAAAGTACTATTTTAGATGTAACAATGATTGCATATTTCAGAAAAATCATTAATATGATTCTTGATAATAGGATGCATGTGCAAACCTCCGCACTCTATTCTCTCATTGTATAGACCAAGTTTCTCAAGTGCTCATTAGTCAAAATTCTCTCTTGTGGCCTTATTTTTTATCTAGAACAAAAAAAAAAAAAAAAAAACATTTTCAAAAAAA